>NW_015505258.1:40580-52179 GCF_001515645.1 Sinocyclocheilus grahami | reverse complement strand
TTTTGATATTTTTTTACTAGTGGGTGCAGGACACTATAGTTCATTAATGAAAGTGAGGATAGCAAAATAAAGTATACTGTGATCAATCATACCCAAAAGTTCTTCATACAGTGGACTACCAGTAAAATTGATACAAATTTGGGTCCAAAAATTATTCAGACCGAGTCTGGGAAAAAAACTGAAGTTGAGGTTTTCATGAAGCTTGGTGACAGCATGCCCAGGAGACTACAGGCTGCCATTAAGGCTAAGGGTTGCCCAACAAAGTAGTCATAGTTGTGTAAATACTGTCATACTAACAGCTGTCTGAATTATTTTGGTTGATTGTAATCTATTACATACCTTTCTATCAAAATTATCTAACATTATCAAGATGAATTTGTTCTGACACAGTGTAACTGAGTTATTGTCATATTTTATTACCATTTTCTAAACTATAGCGAATAAACTGTGATAATGTGAGAAATGTTGAAGGTGTCTGAATAAATTTTGGTTTGACTGTATCTATTTGATAAATGAAGTTAACCAACTAACATTATACAAACCCTTTTGGTTCCTGTACCCAATATTTAAAAAATGTACAAATGCAATAAAAATATCGATATCGGCAAGTACCAAAAACAAAAGTATCGGTATCGGGCGAGTACTGGAAAAAGTGGTATCGGTGCATCCCTAGATGCAGTGAATATAAAATGTGAGTGTGTGCAGTGGTTTAAATGATGTCTTATGTCATGAAGTGTGAGGATCACTATTATAATCTATTTGTGCACTGTACAGCCATTAACAGGCTGAACCTGATAGTGCCGGTCGAGCCTGTGGCCTGAAGTGTGTGTGTGTGTGTGTGTGTGTATGTGTGTGAGAGAATATGAGTAAGAAGATATATGTGTGTGTGCAGCCATATTCTTTTGTATTCTGCGGATGGAGGAGATCAAAGGCAGATCTGTATGTGTTAGCTCCAGTTTCTCTAACTATGTCTCTTCTTCGCTTATTCTGGGCTAATATTGATTGTTAGACATTCCTTTGTAATAAAGACCCATCATCTAAAAGAAGCACAAATTGCCTTCTTTAATGCAGTAATTGAAGATCTTGGTCTTAGCAGCTACAGTGTATTATCTCATAATGTATTTATGAATATCAGCATAATATCCAGTCATATGTTTACTGTCTGGTATCATTACATATGATTTGCCAGGAGATAAAGATGTACATGTATGACAAATTCATGATGTCAAAACAAATTAATCTGCTGTTCATGGCTTTAAAGCGATAATTGACTTAATGGTTGTGTGAGATTTCTAGTGCTTTACAGTGTCTTTATATCAGCGTGACTTTGAACAAGAGCATTGACTGTTACAAAATAGCTATGAGGAGATGTTAGATTTCTGAAAAATTTTTTATTTTAGTATTTTATTTGTGTACAGTATGTGGGTTTACCTGAGGGACCTATGGAGGCATTGCTGTATTTGACACGCATTAGCTGGTGTTGAACATGATCCTCCTATGATTTACTCAGCACTTTAGTGAGACAGATGGTGACAAATTTGTAATATGAAAGTGATGAATCCTCTCTGTTTTTATCTCTGCATGTCTCCCCAGCATCAAAGCCAAACAGAAAGCTTTTACTCAAAATTGAACTTTTTATTTTATTAGTACAAATTTAAGATGTTTAACAACGTTATATTATTTTATGGCCAAATCACATTGCTTTAATGTTAAAGACAGCCACGCCTCTTATTTCAAATATAATACATTTATAAAATAATAAAATTAAATTTATACATTTTAGTGGCACTTGTTGCGGTGCATAAGTTTTACCACAAAGGTTTTACACATAATTTAATCAGATAACATTTTCCAGTAAAGGTACCAATCTGCTATTAACATTTAATTTAATTTAATTTAATTTAATTTAATTTAATTTAATTTAATTTAATTTAATTTAATTTAATTTAATTTAATTTAATTTAATTTAATTTAATTTAATTTAATTTAATTTAATTTAATTTAATTTAATTTAATTTAATTTAATTTAATTTAATTTAATTTAATTTAATTTAATTTAATTTAATTTAATTTAATTTAATTTAATTTAATTTAATTACACTTAAGATGTTTGACATTGTAACATTTTATGAGGATAATTAAAATAATTTTACTGCCAGATCACATTGCTGTCATTTTTAAGACACTCTTGCCTCATTACTTTAACAAGAAGAAATATAATAAAATGTAATATAAAAGTGTATAAAAGTTTTTATACACTTTGCTGGCAGTTGTTGTAGTGCCTTTATATTATTTGTAAAACATCGTAAAACATTATTTTTTGCTGTAATACAGGGAAACAAGTACAGTAAAGACTTTTTACAGTAAAAAGAATCATACAAAATAATAATCAAGTATGAGAGAGATTATAGTATGAGAATTTAAAGGGAGTAAAATTCTTCTGAAGTTAATGTCACATTGCATAAAAAAATGTAAATGCATTTAATGTCATTTGAAATGCCCTAATAATTTGTAATGACATTTTCTTTATGAAAAAAAAAATATATACATATATATAATTTTTGGAAGTTATTTGATCTGGAAATTTCATCAGACTGACCTTTTGAATTCTTGGAAACGTAATTTCAGTATCCATCCATTTAAAAAAAATTTTTTTTCAACGTCATTATTTAAGTCACACAGATCTACAACTAATGGCATACAGTGTGATTGGCCCAATCTCTTACACAGCAGCCTTCTTACGTCAGACCGCCTTGTCTTGCACAGGCTTTGAACTTCACCAGCAAGTTTCCAGAACTACTGTACTTAGAGAACTAAATAAGTAACACTTAACCATACTGATCTAAAGCCACTTTGCCCATTTTATATTTGACATTTTGTCCATTCCACATGTGACATTTTGAGGAGTTTCTTTCGTGTACGGCCCACTTCAGGTCTCCCCACAGCATTTAGTTTGGCTTGAGATCTGAACTTTGACTTAAGCCATTCCAAAATCCTCCATTTCTTTCTTCTAAGTCATTCTTCTGTGAATTTGCTTTATATTTTGGAGGTATATCATGTTAAAAGGTCCACTTATGGTTCAACTTCAACCTTTTTCTAGCTGGCCCAACGTTCTCCTCAAGCACTCTTTGGTTTAATGTGAAATTCATATAGTTGTTGCTGTTACGATGGCATGTTTGCACAGCCTTGAAGCAGCAAAACACCCCTTAACCACAACACTCCCACCACCGTGCTTCTTTAGTCTTTAGTTTTCATCAAGCATCTCCACCTTTGACTCATCTGTCCAGTTGCAGAGGTCTGGTTCCTCATGTAGGTGTTGGATGGCGTTTCTTTTTTGAGAACTGAGGCTTCTTCTTCACTGACCTCCTAGATTTTCTAATGTTTGATTGATGCACATTCATATTGACCGTTTCCAGAGCTGCCTGAAGATCCCTTAATGGAGTTCTTTGAGAGTTCCTGAAGCATCTTGTGCTGTGCTGTTGGGGCGAATTAAATTGTATTGCATATGTGTTCATAACAAGAAATGCCCACACACTGAACAGATGGGCAAATACTTATTCTGGTGAGAACTATATCAAAGGCAAATTTAAGTTTGAGGTTTTAACTGACATTGTGGAGCATTACTGAAACCCACTTTGTTCCAGCGTTCATTACGTTTGCAACAGTGACACTTTTTCTACAGGAGACAATGTGAAAGTTAGCTTTTAGAGTTGCCAAGCAACAGCTGTTACATTTAGCTGTTTATTCTCTGTCATATAACATCTACCCTCCAATTACAGTAATGACCGGACTTTTCCCCATCTCCTGCTTTCGCTGATGCCTTACAAATTCATCTCCAGCTGGCAAAATTGTAAATGGTGCTTTTGAAAATGCTCAAGGAAGAGCAAGGCATATTGCATTAGCTGAGGCACACCTGTGTGACAGCACAGAGCCCGAGAACATGAGTAAATGCCTTTGAGAACTCATTCACCCATGATAGATGGAGAGATTTCATCAAGTTTTGATACTTTCCAATAGAGACTTTCATTAACAGGATTGGGAAAAGCTCACATAATAAATGTGATGAGTGGAGATCATGTGACAGTCAGTGTGTAAATGCCATCACTCATTCCCTCTAGTGTTTCATTCTCTCACTCCCTCTTGGTGTCTTTTATTCTCTTTACCTTTCTTTCCTTGTTCGCTCTGATGATTTCTGGTAATGGAGATATTCGTCTTGCAGGGGCAATAATGTTCATTACTGGGCTATTATTGTGCTGTGCTGCACTCACAGAGAGATACAGTGAGGTCTAAAAGTCTGAGACCACAAAGAAAATCTGGATTTTTAAGTCTGTTTTAAATGTAGAAATAAATCTCAAATGGAGTGGGCAAGATCAGCAATAAAATAATCACAATATTCTTAAACATTTCGGCAATTTTTAATAATAATTTTTAATGCATATTTTAATATTTGGCAACACTTTCTTTGCAGCCTTTGTGTGTAATGCATTATAAAAGTAGTTTTAATGCATTCGCCTTGTAATACACCTTATAGTGCATTGTACAGTCTCATGAATAATTGTAACCAGTTAATACATTATAACACTTTCATTGTAACAATTCATTGTTATACTATGCATTTTCAATTCAGTTAGAATTATTTACGACAAGATATAATGTATTACAACACACATTATGAATAATTATAATCCATTGTACCCTTTTAATAGCCCTTTATAATGCATTATACATAAAGGCTTCAAGTAAAGTGTTACAGAATATTTGTTTTCAGAACTAGCTAAGCTTAATCAATGGCATTTATGACAATATTGATTACTACAATTTTTATTCAAAAAAAATATATTTTTTTAAGTTTTTCAAACTTTGAGATTTTTTTTCCACTCTTGCTGTCACAATCACCAGCTGGAGTGCCCATGAACTCCATTAGAGGGCACTTCAGTCCGGACTCTTGCTATTGTTCTCTGGACTCCGTTTCCCATATCTTCCTTGCTCCTCATGTGATCTTGTCATGTGCTACCCTTGTCTGCGTGTTATGTTCTGACTGGTTCCTTGGTTGCATGTGTCATGTTCTGATTGGTTCCTTGGTTGCATGTGTCCTGTTCTCATTGGTTGGTTTTGTCATGTGTTCTCCTTGTCTAGTATAAAGGTGCGTTCACGCCATATTGGAATCCCATAATTCCAACTTGTAAAAAGCGTTCACGTCCTCGTAGAACTCATAATTACAACTTGTGAACTGGGAGTTTTCTGAGAGCTACGACCCGTACCACGTGACCGCTGTACCACCTGACCACCGCAGGCTCTGTTTAGGCATTGATAGTGTTGCCATAGAAAAGCATAATTCCGAGTCCGAGGAAGTGAACAGCTCCGAGTAGAACGTCACGTGCTGTCATCTCGAAATGACGGTAATTACGATATGGTGTGAATGCAGCATAAGGGTTGCTCACACACGCTCCAAGTTTGCTGATTATTGAATAGCCATTTCCTTGTTCCTAGTTTCCGAGTTTACCTTTCCGTGTTTCCTAGTTTTCCTGTGTTTTGATCTTTGGACTGTTTCCTTGTTTTTTGATTGATTGCTGCCTACCCTGACCTCTGCCTGTTTATTGGATTACTCTTTTGTGCCTTGGATTATACTGTTTGCTGGTGCTCGACCCTGCCTGTTTTGACCAGGTTTGTTAATAAATCCTTGCATTTGGATCCTCCAACTCCGTTGTCACACTCCCCACGTTACACATGCATATTGTTTTACATCTCGAAGCTATGATTTTGAAACAATGAGTCTATTATGCTATTATAGTTTCCACTATTATTTTAAATTTATTTTTTTTATTTCCAGTTTTAATTTTAAAGTTTTAGTAAATTTATTTTGTATTTTGTCATTTTCATTAGTGCTTGATTTTTATATATATATATTTTTTAAAATATGGTTATATAGTTTTTTTGTTTTTACTAAAGTAAAAGTATAGTATTTTTATTTTTACTAAAGTGTTTTATATTTGATTTGATTTCAGTTATCATTTATTTTATTTCAAGTATGAAAATGTTTTTATTTATTTATTTAAGAAATGGAGGAACAAGTCAAAATGAACTGGTAAATCGACATTACAGTCTTTGTGTTTTTTAATTGTATTATTTTTTATATAGTTATTTGCATTGCAATTAAACAACTTTTAGTCTATTAGCAGCATATTGTTCTATTTTTCAATTCAACTTTGTTTCAAATTGTTTTTATTTATGGTTTGTATTGAAAAAACACTATTAAATTAGTAAAATTTAAAACAGAAACATTTTCACTAGCGGTCTCAGACTGTTGGATCACATTGTATATCACAGAATCATGTTTTGTGACCTGCAGCACTGTTGAAATGGGAGTGATGTGACATTTTAATATGAATCTGTATTAATACATGTTTGTGTGTTGGTATCTTTTGGGAGGCAATCTTACAAATCTGATTCTGTCCATATAGGCTACAAAACCCACGGCACAATAAATCACCGTGAATGGCGTTGATTTGAGTGCCTTAAGGCGAAGCATAACAAAAGGTCAAGAAAAAAGCAGCATAATCAGAGTGATGCCTGTAAAACACTTTTTAGAAATTATATCTAGCAAATAAGATTTGAGACATTCTCGTTTCATTCCTGATGCATTTGCTATAATGTGACTTGTCAGTGTAATACGGAAATATTATAAATGCTTTGTCTGTTAAAAAAAAAAAAGAAGCAGAATCTATTAATGCTGGGATTTGTATCAGTGCAAGCCAGGCAGTCCTGCCTCTGTCTGGTGTGCTGCAGAGCTGTATTGTGGATGTTGGCACATCAGTGAGCTTGTTGTTTGCTTTGCAGTATGTCTGGACTGACAGCAGCAGAGTGCAAGAGAGGGAACGAGGTGCAGGCTTTGGTCTCTCCCAGCTTCCCCATGCCGCTCCAGCCTGCCTTCGATTTATGATTTGATAAAACTCAAGTTGCAGTTAATGGAATTTAATCAGGAGAATTTCCATGCAGCTGAGCTGTGAAAGTCTTTATTGCATTCATTAGGGATGTTTGTGTATATGTGCGCATGTGTGTTCCAGTCCTCATGTTTATATGATGGGAGGTGTGGTGCCTGGTTAAATATAGATTTATGGAAGTAGTTAAAAAATAATTTACTGAACTTGTAAAAGATCAAGTTTATAACACTGAGATCGTCCTCCATCCAGATTTACTAATAAGATTTGTAGCAGTTGCTTCAGATGGCTTTTCTGCTTTTTTCCTCCTTGTTTTAAAGCTTTATTCTTATTTTTGTCAGTGTAAAAATATATTGTTCAAGTTTAATATGCAGAGACAGCTATAAATAAACCATTCATAGGCTGATTCCCCACAAAAGTTCAAACACTGTGTCTCTGCGGTGCTTTTTCAAAACATTGCTGTTTGTTTGAGCATCCTGGCCTGGCTCAACCAATAGTATGCAGCAGTTCCCACCCACTTTTTCAGCGGCCTTATAGTTCCAGAGTGGCGTTTTCACATTAACTTCCCATTAATTTAAAAAGAGTTGTAAACTATGAACCAGGGGCGTAGATTATGCGGGGGATTATGCGTGTCCCCCCCGCTTTTAATATAACGTAAATTCGTCCCCCGCACTTTTTCGGGCAAGTGTGTCGCATAGAGGTTTTTAAGAGCCGGTGTGAATAAATATAGATTTAAATTCAAAGAGACAGGATAGTCTGTGCATGATCTGATGTTTTATTCGGACCCAGAATAAGGCGAGATGAACATCACGGAGCGATAAACACTCCGTGCAGTGTATGTTTCATTCATACTCAAAGCCGGAGGGCACTCTCGCGCAAAAAGTCGTACGAGGAAATTCCTAATATGGACAAAAGCGTCCAGCTATCGCTGTATGAAAACAGTTGTTTTCACAGAAAACAGAAACGTTTGGAAACATGAAGACATTAAACATACGATTGCGACAATATATGGTTTATTTGTGTTTGTCAAGTCGTCCCCAGGTAATTAATAAAGTATATGAACAATGCAGTGCTAATTGACATAGCATAATACGGTGTTATGATAAAAAAAAGTGTTTGTAGTATATAAACAAATCATTATTATTGGTTATTGTCCAGCAGTTATCTGATTTCTAAGTCAATTAAAAGCTAGAAATTAGAGAACAATTAAAGTTGCCTATACACCAGTCAAAAGTTTTTGAACAGTAAGATTTTTAATGTTTTTTAAAGAAGTCTCTTCTGTTCACCAAGCCTGCATTTATTTGATCCAAAACAGTAAAATTGTGAAATATTTTTACTAGGCTATTTAAAATAACTATTTTATATTTGAATATATTTTAAAATGTGATTTCAAAGCTAGATTTTTAGCATCATTACTCCAGTCACAAGATCCTTCAGAAATCATTCTGATATTCTGATTTGCTGCTCAAAAAACATTTATTATTATGTTGTTGAAAACAGCAGAGTATAATTTTTTCAGGTTTCTTTGATGAATAGAACGTTCAGAAGAACCTTTAGGCTATCTGAAATATAAATATTTTGTTACATTATAAATGTCTTTATCATCACTTTTGATCAATTTAAAGCATCCTTGCTAAATAAAAGTGTTAATTTCTATAATTTCTTCTCCAAAAAAAAAATTATACACATAATATACACATAAATGCTGATTTTTGGATCCTTCTATTCATCAAAGAATCCTGAAAACATTTACTCAACTGTTTTAAATATAATAATAATAATAATTAAAAAAGGTTTCTTGAGCAGCAAATCAGCATATTAGAATGATTTCTGAAGGATGTGACACTGAAGACTGGAGTAATGATGCTGAAAATTCAGCTTTGATCGCAATCATTTTAAAATATATTCAAATAAAGCAGTTATTTTAAATAGTAAAAATATTTTTTCTGTCCCCCTCACTTCTGAAATGATGGCTACGCCCCTGCTATGAACGAAACAAACCAGCTAAAAGGTAAAGCACAGCAATACAAACTTTAATTTGAAGTTAAAAAAATTGTTTTTTGGGGGGGGGAATTTCGGACAAAGACAAAAATACAAGACAGTAAACATAACGGCTTTAATGACAAAAAACTACATTTGCAAAAATTTTTTTTAATTAAATATGATGGATGAATATAAAACTGTTGATGTTGATTGTGTATGTAGAAACACCATATTTTACATCTTACTGCATGAATATATAAGTAAAAATATATATGTAAAAATTACTAAAATACTAAATACTAAGTATTTAAGATTTTAGTAATACTAGGCGAATACCAAAAAGTTTTTATTTTTTGGAGACATTTGGCATGTTTTGATTCTCTGGTTGGTTGAGGTTTTTGCAGAATTATGCAGGGTATTGTACAGAGTATGTGAGCGGAGCGGTGTGATTTTGAATGGAGCGAGGAGTGGATTTTTTTAAAAGTTGGAGCGTCGTGGTTTTCATTCGCTCCAAGAGCGCTCCACCACCGCTCCATCATGAGTACAATTCATGCCAACAGCCTGTAATATAACTGCACATTTAGCAAGAATTCACGTTAAACATATTTTAGGGATGCACCGATATGAAAATTTTGGCCGATACCGATAACCGATAACCGATTATTCTTTATTTTTGAAAGCCGATAACCGATATGTTGGCCGATAAATCTATATCCAAATTGTTATATACTTTTTGAGAGCCTGATTACAAAAAAGGTCTCATCATTAAAAGCCACATCCCAAACACTTCAACATAAGCAGCCTAGTTTGAACGGTGTACGTTTTAAAAATATTTTTACTCTCCCATTACCAAATTTAGTCATAAAAAAGTCTTACAAATAAATAAAATAATGCATAAATAATGCAAACAAGTCACTGGACATCATTACACGTGTAAAGAATCAAAATGAATGCGCCATAGATCAATAAAACGGAATAGCCTCTGCACGGACAATAATTAAATGATTTTAATTACTAAACCATACTGTTGATGAAAATAATAAGAGAAAAATACAAGTGGTTGTTGTTATTAATAATATATCAATGATTTTGAAAAAGTAACAAATTAATACCACTGTTTTAAATAGCAGCCGTTGAGCTGCACGTGCTGAAGCTGAAGAGCTGAATGAACACGGTAAACTGAAGCGTTTTGCTGGCAGCTTATTTAACTCAAGGAAATGCATCCTGAGATTAATATTAATACAACATAAACATAATATTACAACTTATATATGTACAAAATGACGCAGTTATTGCATGCTATAGTCAGAATGTGTGATCCTGTTGTGGATGCGCTCTTCCCATAACAACGCGCTGAAACACAGCAACTAAACCCAAAGAATGCACAACGTTTTATTATAATAATGTTCTCATTAGAATGTTATATACACAACATTCCCAATCATAGTTATTAATGTTGTGCACTGCTGTTTGAGCTGCGTGCGCTGAGCTAAAGACGATCACCGGTAAACTGAAGCGCTCTTTTAACTTAACCAAACGCATTCTATATGAGATAAATCAGATATACATCAAATAAACACAATATTACAACGTACAATTGCACAAAAGGCTGCAAACGAACAGCGCACATCTGAAGTGTCTCTGAAGGAAATAATGCATTATTTATCGGCTTTAAGATATCGGCCAAATTTTCTTATCAGGCCGATACCGATAACAGAAAAAAAATGAGCATTTATCGGCCGATACCGATATGGTGGCCGATATATCGTGCATCCCTAAAAAATACAACTGTTAGTTCATGTTAGCTCAGGTCCTTTAAACAATATGAACAAATACGACGTTTGAGTTTAATAATGTATTAGTAAATGTTGAAATTAACTAAGATTAATGAAGGTTTTAGAAGTATTTTCATTCTTAGTTCATGTTTACTATGCAGTTAATTAATATTAACAAACAGAATATTATTGTAAACTGCTACCACAATACTAAAATAACACAGGTTTGTAATAACTAGCTAGTATTGCTGATAAAAGCATTCTCCGCAATCTTTCTTTCCAGTTTGTAAATCCTGCACTGCAAAAAAAAAAAACTGTTGATGTTGATTGTGTATGTAGAAACACCATATTTTACATCTTACTGCATGAATATATAAGTAAAAATATATATGTAAAAATTACTAAAATACTAAATACTAAGTATTTAAGATTTTAGTAATACTAGGCGAATACCAAAAAGTTTTTATTTTTTGGAGACATTTGGCATGTTTTGATTCTCTGGTTGGTTGAGGTTTTTGCAGAATTATGCAGGGTATTGTACAGAGTATGTGAGCGGAGCGGTGTGATTTTGAATGGAGCGAGGAGTGGATTTTTTTAAAAGTTGGAGCGTCGTGGTTTTCATTCGCTCCAAGAGCGCTCCACCACCGCTCCATCATGAGTACAATTCATGCCAACAGCCTGTAATATAACTGCACATTTAGCAAGAATTCACGTTAAACATATTTTAGGGATGCACCGATATGAAAATAAATTATACACATAATATACACATAAATGCTGATTTTTGGATCCTTCTATTCATCAAAGAATCCTGAAAACATTTACTCAACTGTTTTAAATATAATAATAATAATAATAATAATTAAAAAAGGTTTCTTGAGCAGCAAATCAGCATATTAGAAT
>NW_015505258.1:38634-40532 GCF_001515645.1 Sinocyclocheilus grahami | reverse complement strand
ATTCACGTTAAACATATTTAGCTAGCTTGATAGAGAAGGATCACTCAAATCAGAAAAAATGGGAAGGCTATGTTGACGGCAATGGACACAGCGGGAAGTTATAGGGTAGTTATTAAGGAATTAGTTTGTTCCTTCTAGATACTGAATATTTTCAGGTGAAATCATGATTTAAACAGGTACAACACTTAATCACACGCAATCGCTCTCTCAATGCATTCAAACTAATCTTATACAGTGCTACATCATCTGCATCTGATTTCGAATGAGCAGATATCTGTAAGAAATGCAGCGATCCGTAGGTAAAATAACTGACGAAAACGTGCTGTTATTTTCATCACAAACAAAATTTGCACTGCAAAAAGCATCAATAGCCTACCTTTTAATGCTGACAACCATGTTATTAGCTTGTCATGTGGTAGGAAAAAAGTTTGCACACTAGTGTTGCAATAATCCACTTTGAAACGCTCCTGTCATTTTTCTTTTTTTCTTTTAATATACGTTATGAACAGAACTGTGATATTTCAAACACACTGAAATACTTTAGCCGCGGAGCGGTGTTTCTGATATCAGTGAGCGAGGAGTGGAGCGGGAGCGGGAAATGGTGAACCTGGAGTGGAGCTGGAGCGGAGTGATTATTAAATGCTCGGAGCGCGGAAGGGAAATTGTTGCCGCTCCACTCTGCTCACATACTCTGGTATTTAGGGCTGTATATCACCAGCAAAGTCACGATACGATATGATACTTATCACGATACATAGGCCACGATACGATACATATCACGATACAGGACTGCACTGAATTTCACCAAAGCTGAATTTAGTAAAACAGCTGTTTATTAAACACTGCATATGCAGTGCCATTTCTAACTATTGGCAGAGCAGGCAGCTGACCTCTGCATTATGAAGGGCCTCCATAACTGTACCACAGTAAAATATTGGTAATGTCATATGTTTAATTTGTTCACATGTTCCATATGTGCATATGTTCTCTCCATCTGTAGCTGGTGTGTGGTGAGTGCACTGGCGCCGTTGTCCTGTGGCTGCCATTGCATCATCCAAGTGGATGCTGCACACTGGTGGTGGTTGAGGAGAGACCCCCCCACATGATTGTAAAGCGCTTTGGGTGTACAACAATACACAATAAAGCACTATATAAATGCATCATTCATTCATTCATTCATTCATGTTTACATTGGGCACTCCCCACCAGGTACAATATTCTGATTGTTTGCATCTTGTTTTTAAGCCCATAAATAATAATGTACTCGTTCTAATAAATTGATATTTGAATGTACTCATACTAATATAGTTAAAAAATCTTCTTTACATTGCTGGTAGGTTATCATTGCACAAATTAACACAATTTCTACATTTAAAAAGATAAAAATAAAAATTAGAAGAGCTCTAAACTAATGCGCTGTCTTCACTGTATCTCACGCACACACGATTTTAGTCACTCACACAGATCACGTTGCGCACGCGCACAGACATTCAGTAACACAAACGTTTTAGTGCTGCCCCGCAATTTTATCAATAAAATAGCTTAATCACTCAAGAGCTACATTATCTTTCTCAACAAGGAACTGGTAACATCTAATGGAATCAGATTCACTGTTAATAGAGAAATGCGGCAAAACGGTGGTAATTCATACATACACAGCCTCTCTCTCTCTCTCTCTCTCTCAAATAAATACTTGATGAATTACACTTTTCTGAGAATAGAATATTGAAGTGGAGATCGCTAAACTGCAAGCTTACTGGTGTCTTCAGAAAGCAAGCGCGTTTATCCAGTGGAGAGAGAGTGCGTGAACATGGTTGCCAGGTTGACAAAGATAAATAACACACTTAGCAGATATTTCTGTATTGCGCAAGTGGGAAGCTCTGTTTCGGGGATTACGT
>NW_015505258.1:7244-31341 GCF_001515645.1 Sinocyclocheilus grahami | reverse complement strand
GGTGAGTGCACTGGCGCCGTTGTCCTGTGGCTGCCATTGCATCATCCAAGTGGATGCTGCACACTGGTGGTGGTTGAGGAGAGACCCCCCCACATGATTGTAAAGCGCTTTGGGTGTACAACAATACACAATAAAGCACTATATAAATGCATCATTCATTCATTCATTCATTCATTCATGTTTACATTGGGCACTCCCCACCAGGTACAATATTCTGATTGTTTGCATCTTGTTTTTAAGCCCATAAATAATAATGTACTCGTTCTAATAAATTGATATTTGAATGTACTCATACTAATATAGTTAAAAAATCTTCTTTACATTGCTGGTAGGTTATCATTGCACAAATTAACACAATTTCTACATTTAAAAAGATAAAAATAAAAATTAGAAGAGCTCTAAACTAATGCGCTGTCTTCACTGTATCTCACGCACACACGATTTTAGTCACTCACACAGATCACGTTGCGCACGCGCACAGACATTCAGTAACACAAACGTTTTAGTGCTGCCCCGCAATTTTATCAATAAAATAGCTTAATCACTCAAGAGCTACATTATCTTTCTCAACAAGGAACTGGTAACATCATCGTTTCTAATGGAATTACTGGTGTCTTCAGAAAGCAAGCGCGTTTATCCAGTGGAGAGAGAGTGCGATTCACTGTTAATAGAGAAATGCGGCAAAACGGTGGTAATTCATACATACACAGCCTCTCTCTCTCTCTCTCTCGTGTAAATAAATACTTGATGAATTACACTTTTCTGAGAATAGAATATTGATGTGGAGATCGCTAAACTGCAAGCTTACTGGTGTCTTCAGAAAGCAAGCGCGTTTATCCAGTGGAGAGAGAGTGCGTGAACATGGTTGCCAGGTTGACAAAGATAAATAACACACTTAGCAGATATTTCTGTATTGCGCAAGTGGGAAGCTCTGTTTCAGGGATTACGTCTCTTTATATCAGGCAACCCGGGTTATGTTCCTCTGCGGCCAGATACTCGTATCGTTAAATCTCTGTGACGATACATCGTCGTATCGATGTATCGAACACAGCACTACTGGTATTGTAGTTCTTATCAGGAATTCCATTGTTAAACGATTTATAAAACAAGTTTAAATCATGCAGGTTGATACTTCAACAAAAGCGTATATCACTTATTGAAAACCTTGTAGCTTACAATAGGCCTGTCTTTAAAGGTTTGTAAGTTAATGTTCAAAATCAATTCCACTACAGAGAAAAGAAATAGGATTTTACTTCTGGAATCCAACTGTTGCACTCTATGACATGACTATCGCATACAGGGGGAGTGTTTAGGAAACCTTTTTGACAACTGTTTCACAGTTGTCAGTCAGTTCCTGTTTCAATATGCACCGCTGGAATATGACACTACAGAGTTTCTGGTGAACATATAGTGCAGAGTATCTTACTGTGATGTACGTCCTGCATCCTCTTCACCACCAGCATTCAGTAGCTGTTGATGGCATCTCAATTATAGCCATCTCTTATTGCTTTTTAATACAGCTTGTCCTTGGTTATTATACTTATTCTAGGCACATTGCAGTACTGCAGAGCAATTCATCTAAAGAGGAGGAGGTGGGTCAAGTGCCTTCCACTGTCAGGTATGATTTATGTAAAATCCTGTTTAATATGAACGCAGAGCTCTGGAGGAGTCAGCCACATGCTGTCCTTAGACCCTCACTGTGGAGAGATGTCTGCTGAGTGGGCCTTGATATCGGGCCTAATGTGAACTCTGCCATTATGACCATGTGTTTTGTTACTGAGGGTTCGCAGATCACCAGGTGGCTTTTAGCGTTGAATAAGCTACAGCCACTTTACCTGAATGATGCAAAATCATGGAGTGCCTTTGACTTGTGTAACTGTAATATGATGTGATAATGAAAGACAAGAGGAATGCAAAACACACACGCTGATAACCATGTGCTTTTGGATGTTAATGTGACATGCCCAACACAATCTTATGACAGTTTGTAAGCATTTTACATTTTGGCGAATTGGTGGTTGATTTGCATAAATTTGTACGATCTCATTTGTACATTTTCCTATGATAAGGTAATTGGTCCAGTGAGGGTCAATTTTAGGGGTGTGGTTAGAGAAAAAATTTACCTAATTATGTTGTTTCTATGTTATCATATTATCATGTTCATATGATTTACATTTATAGAAATCGTCACTTTGTAAAAGTTGTGAGACCAGCAAACCACTATAGTATTATTTTTCTCCCAGCAAGTTTTTCATGTTATTCTACTAAAATTGCTTGAACCAGCCTTAGCTGATTTGCTGGTAAAGTTGGTTGATGTTTAGTAAAGTTTTTGCATGAACCGTCTAACCCCAGAAAATTTGGACCATTTTTAAACATGTCAGTTTGGAAGAAACCTAGAAACCACCTTGCTGTTTTTTTCCTGCAAGATTTGCATGTTAGCCTACAAAAAAACATCTTAAATGGGTCTACGCTAGTTTTTTGGTCTCGTATCTTGGTTAGGCTAGTCTGGTTTATTGATTTGAGATGGGCTTTGGTCAGTTTGGAAGACCAGCGTGAACCTGCTAAGACTAGAAAACCACCTTAGGCTGATATATGCTGTTTTTTTCCTGCAGTATTTTAATACTAGCCTACAGAAAACATCTTAAATTGGTCCACACTAGTTTTCTGGTCTCCTAGCTTGGTTAAGCCAGTCTGGTTTGTTGATTTGAGAGGAGCTTTGAAACATGTCAGGCTGGGAGACCTAAAACCAGAAACTGATTTAACATTTTTTTTTCTTCCAAGATTTTCTTACTAACCAGCTAAAAAAAATACCTTAAATTGGCCTATGCTGGTCTTCTGGTCTTCTAGCCTGGTCTAGTCTGTTGATTTGAGAGGAGCTTTGGAACATATCAGGCTGGAAGACCAGCGTAAGCCAGCTAAAACCAGAAAACCACCTTTGATTGATTGATTAATTGATTGATTGATTTTCAAACCAACCTGCAGAAAAAACATCTTAAATTGGTCTACATTAGTCTTCTGGTCTCCTAGCCTGGTCTAGTCTGTTGATTAGAGAGGAGCTTTGGAACACATCAGGCTGGAAGACCAGCTGCCTAATTAGCTAAGCCAGCTATAGGAGATCATCATAAACCAGCTAAGACCATAATACCACCATAGGCTGGTTAAAGATGTCTTTTTCAGTAGGGTTTTTCATGCTAGGCATGTTTCAGGGCTCCATTATGTCTTCAGTCTTTGTCATATATGGATCTTAAGCGTTAATACAAACCCGATTCCAAAAAAGTTGGGACACTGTACAAATTGTGAATAAAAAAAAAAGAATGCAATGATGTGGAAGTTTCAAATGTCAATATTTTATTCAGAATACAACATAGATGACATATCAAATGTTTAAACTGAGAAAATGTATAATTTTAAGGGAAACATAAGTTGATTTTAAATTTCATGGCATCAACACATCTCAAAAAAGTTGGGACAAGGCCATGTTTACCACTGTGTGGCATCCCCTCTTTTTATAACAGTCTGCAAACGTCTGGGGACTGAGGAGACAAGTTGCTCAAGTATAGGAATAGGAATGGTGTAGTTTGTATACATAATGAGACAGATGTTCTCTGGTGGCTCTCTGGTGAGTTAATGATTACTAAGAAAATTATGAATTGATTTACATGGCAAGTGAAACATATGGAGCTGTGCTTAGTGAAGACAAGAGGTCAATTCATTCTCACTCTCACCTGTCTATAACACACGGGCGAGATCGGCTCAGTCGAACTAGACTTAACGTGTTTTAGGATAATTTGCATGCTGGAGGAAGAGCATGAGGTGTAATTTACAGTTAAGAATGAGTGCGTGATCATCACTTTCTCGCTTACAAACGAGGTTGTTCCTGTGTGCACCGGCAGCACTTAAACCCTGTCAGCATTTGATTTCCCTCTGGCTAGCGTGCTTATGCTACAGCCATTGTTGTTCTTACACCCATAAACTTCCTGTTTAGGCCTTCAGCGCTCATCTGTTTGTACCACAAGCCAACAATATGTCCGGCAGAATGGGGAATTGTGCATCTCGAAAGCTTAGATGGAAATTTATGGTGCAATTTGCCGTTTGCTAAGGCACAAAGGAGTGGAGTTGATGGAGTTCTGTCGATGGGGAGTTGATGGGCCCAGCTGTTCTTCCCAAGCCTTGTCTGCACATGCTGAGGAACTTGGAACTTGTTTAAAGTGGCAGGCCTGAAGGCTGAGGATGATGCCCTGGTGTTAATTTCCCAGAGATTGATTAATAAGTTGTCTGACAATCATCTGCTTGAGAAGTATTATACTTGCATAAATATAGAAAATATATTGTACATGACCATTCAAGGTCATTATGTTCTTTTAATTATTTATTGATTGATTTATTTAAAAAAAAAAAACTTTTACTAAGCAGTTACACATTAAGTTGATCAAAAGTGACAGTAAAAACGTTCATCATGTTATAAAAGATTTCTATTAAATCAAATAAATGCTGTACTTTAGAACTTTCAATTTAGAGTCCTGAAATATATGTTCACAAAAATATTAAGTAGCACAACTGTTTTAAATGTTGATTTAATAAAGAAAGTTTCTTGAGCTCCAGTTTAGCATATTACAATAATTTCTGAAGGATCATGTGACACTGAAGACTGCAAAATACAGCTTTGCCATCACAGGAATAAATGTTATTTTTTGTATCATAGAAATATATTAGGCTTTTTATTATTATTATTATTATTAAATTTTTTACAATTTTATATTTATAATTTTTATTGTAATTGAAATTTTTAACTCATTTAATTAAATTTTTTTCGTAATTTTATGTATTTTAGTAATTTTTAGTAATTGTAGTTTTCATATATGTCTATATAGTTTTTATTAATTTAGTTTTTAAGGGTTTATGAGGCTAAGAGACAAGTTTTGAATCTTAATGTACATTTTCTATTTATATAATAAATACTTAAATAAAAATGTCAAAATGTTATTATTTGTTAAGTTTTATTATGTGTTTTTATATTATTATTATTATTATTATTATTATTATATACACTACATTATTATACTTTTTTGTTTTATATTTTTACTGTTTTTATTAGATTATTTTTGTATTATTTATTTTTAAATAAACTCTTTTATTCTTTTTGGTAGAAGACTCCTGGGACCCCTTTGCAATGGTTGTGTCTCTAAGCTAAAATGTGTCCTCACATCTTACCTACACTGCTTTCAGGCAACACACTGACTAGCTCTGTGTTTAAAAAATTCTGCGTCATTCAACATTCACATATCATTCCCCCAGAAGACATAGTCATCTCTGTTTACATCAGATGTCCTCAAACCTCAAGTCTCACCTTCCTTGTGAAACCACGGTTCCAGCCTGAAGGCATCTGAACTCTAACCTCGACACCAGCCCTCTGGCAACTCTGTGTCTGCACAGCGCGCTGGCATCTTCAGTCTGAGCCATCTGCCGACAAGAGAAACAAACCTCTGAAGAGCGGCAAAGTTCAGCAGTTTGCAAGCGCTTCATTCTTTCCTGCAGCAAGAGGAGAACTATAACCCTGCATAATCGCCATGCACTAGCCATGAACTCTAGCTGAGCTCCAAACGTAAGCCGGCATTCAGCAAAGCGGAGACACAACAGCGCAGTTAGGCGGGATCAGTTCTGCTCTGCTTTCTGTCTCTTTCATGCATTCAGCCAGACCAGCCATGTAGAAATCTGCTCGGTGTTTTTGGCCGAACGCACAAAAATAGCATCCCTTGAATTTACATTTGAAGTCTCGAGGCCAATTCAGTTGCACCACTTTTGCGTGAGGTATTTCAGCACTGAAATATGAATCAGTGATGTGTGGTTTGACGCTGGTAAAGCTAGGTCTAGGACATTTCTTAAGCCCATTTAAATGCTTTACATTCTTGTCGACAGACCTTCTTTGTTTTATTCACATTTTCTGAGCTTAGCAGTGTTGGGCTAGTTACTCAAAGAATGTAATATATTACTCATTACTACTCATTTCAATAGTAATATTGTTAATTTACTTATTACTTTCTGGCAACAGTAATTAGTTACACTACTAGTTACATTACTTTTTCTTTTTTGCAACTGTGTATCTTCCACATAAAATTCTAGTGATTGATAGTGACGTTCAAGTCAAGTCAAGTCAAGTCACCTTTATTTATATAGCGCTTTTAACAATACAGATTGTGTCAAAGCAACTGAACAGCATTAATTAGGAAAATAGTGTGTCAATAATGCAAAATGACAATAGTAAACACTCATTTTTCAGTTAAAGACAGTTCATCATTGAATTCAGTGATGTCAACGTCCAGCTCAGTTTAAATAATATCTTTGCAATCATGTCAACGATAACGCTGGAAATGAAGTGTCCCCAACTAAGCAAGCCAGAGGCGACAGCGGCAAGGAACCAAAACTCCATCGGTGACAGAATGGAGAAAAAACCTTGGGAGAAACCAGGCTCAGGCGGGGGGCCAGTTCTCCTCTGACCAGACGAACCAGCAGAACGGAAAAATCAATATAAGACGTAATAAAACAGACGATGAACAATATTAACAGCAATTATTATATGATGCAATCAAACTTATAGCAAAATGTGGTAGTTCTGGATGTTGTTTCAGGGTTGGCATCATCTGAGGTCCTCTGAGGAGTTGCATCATCTCTTCTCAGGTGTTCTGGATCCAGACTGAAGCTTGTGTAAATCCTAGTTACCACGGGATGTTAATCCCGTGGCAAAAGACAGAGAAACAAATACAAACATAATTAGCGTAGCTGCTGTTCCAACCAAGCAAAAATGATTTGTTTAACCCAAACTAACGAATAATAATGTGCATTTGATTAGATATAACTGCAGTAAAAGATTATGACTGCAGTAAAAGATTATGAGATGCATTATTTGAATGCTTGGCCAAAGAGATGTGTCTTTAATCTAGATTTAAACAGAGAGAGTGTGTCTGAACCCCGAACGGTATCAGGAAGGCTATTCCAGAGTTTGGGAGCCAAATGCGAAAAAGCTCTACCTCCTTTAGTGGACTTTGATATCCTAGGTACTACCAAAAGTCCAGAATTTTGCGACCTTAGAGAGCGTGATGGATTGTAGCGTGGTAGAAGACTAGTTAGGTACGCAGGAGCTAACCCATTAAGGGCCTTATAGGCAAGTAATAATATTTTGTAACTGATACGGAACTTAACAGGTAGCCAGTGCAGAGACTGTAAAATTGGGGTAATATGATCATATTTTCTTGACCTGGTAAGGACTCTAGCCGCTGCATTTTGGACTACCTGTAGCTTGTTTATTGAAGATGCAGGACAACCACCTAGAAGTGCATTACAATAGTCCAGTCTAGAGGTCATGAATGCATGAACTAGCTTTTCTGCATCAGAAACAGGTAACATGTTTCGTAACTTGGCAATGTTTCTAAGATGGAAGAATGCCGTTTTTGTAACATGGGAAATATGATTTTCAAAAGACAAGTTGCTATCTAATATAACACCCAGATTTTTGACTGTAGAGGAAGTAACCGTACATCCGTCTAGTTGCAAATTGTAATCCACAAGATTCGGCGTACTGTCTTTTGGTCCAATAAGTAATATCTCTGTCTTATCCGAATTTAATAGGAGAAAATTATTGGTCATCCAATCTTTTACATTTTTAACACATACATAGCTTAGATAATTTAGAAGTTTCATCTGGTCTTGTTGAGATATATAGTTGAGTATCATCGGCATAACAGTGGAAACTAATCCCGTATTTTCTAATAATATTATCAAGGGGCAACATAGTATATCGAAAATAGCAGAGGACCTAGGACAGATCCTTGTGGCAAGTAGAAGTAGAAGTGTTGTATTAATCTCATTAATTGTCATATGTAGCTTGAAGCTAATTGTAATTTCTCCATAACCCATATACGATTATATATCATTATGTATTTTATCAAATCACATAAGTTTGTAAGAAACTTTAATTGTCCAAAAAGGTTTGTAGTTATAGTAATATAATCACATGCTGATCAGAGGGATGTGGGTGGGATGTAATGCCAGAGTAAAGTAAAGCCATAACTTGCACAACAGTGCTCAGATCATCTTTTTTCCTGACAAAATCAATATAATGCAATATTTCTATCTTCTGAATGTACGTTTTTCCATATTCCAAATTTGCCTGCTGCACTGGGGACATCACATTCATGTGCGAGTGGTGAAAATTATGAAAATAAATCTAGGAATTATTTGATTGTTAGATTTTAAATCAGCGGGGTTGAGGCATCAAAAATAACTAAGTAACTAGCTGTTTTATGGATGGTAACTGTAATATTATTACTGAAATCGTATTAGTAATTAGTTACACTACTAGTTACTGCAAAAAGTAATATTATTACAGTAACTAAGTTACTAGTTACTGCCCAACACTGCTGCTTAGACACCCAATTTACATTCCAATTATGTTCCTTTGCTCTTTTTCCACTGGTACCAAGCAACAAAGTCCCTCCTAATCACATGTTTTCACCTTTGTGCCCTCTGAATACATTTTCTTTCTTTTATTAAATGAAGGAAGCGTTTTGGTCCGAGCCGCACCTGTTGGATCTGATGTGGAATGACTGACGTCTGCCTGGGCTGTTTCTCATGTGCATTTTTGCCACAGTTGGAGCTGAAAACCCTCATTTAAATTCAGTACAATCAGTTTTCATGAGCTTCAGGAGTGTTAAACCCAGGGCTACATTCTGACAACTTACCGATTTTAAAAACACACTTACAGTAAAGAAGCTTAAGAACTCTTGACACTTAAATGAGAAGTGTCTAAATTATGTAGATTTAAACCTGGGGTTGTGCTTTCAGTCAGCATAAAAGTGAATGTGTTTCATTTCAACTATGCTTTAATCAAAAAAGAAAAAAATTAATAATGTGATACTGGTATGTTTTAGTCAACCTTGTGCACCTTGAACAGTTTTTCTGAATTCATTCACACTGACAGTATGCTATTCACTGCTACTAGAGTATTTTAGTGCTGTGGATTTTTTTTAATTAACAAACATTAATTGCCATATTGTTGAGATTTGCTTGTAACATGAGCATATTATTTAATAAACAAAGTGTGTATGGATACTAGGGATGCGCAATATTTTCAGTACTGTGTTTTTAATTGGAGTTTTATTGAAATTTATCAGTTGATATTAGTTCTATATCAATTAAAATCAAGGTTATTAAATCAAAACTTAAATTAAACTAAAACCATAAAATAAATAAATAAACCATAAAATCACAAAACACAACACAACTTTTAAATGTTAACTGAAAAATAAATAAATGAATAAAAACACAACTAAATTACTGATTTAGTCCTAACTTTGAAGGAAAACTTGCTACTAACGGAAAATACAAAAATAAAAACTAATTCAAAATATTGAATAAGACTATTAAATATACATTTACATTTAATTCTACACGCTCATTTACTCTGTTTTTATGTTTAGATCATCTTTGTTGTCATCTAATGCTCACAATGTTAATTTTATAATACTGTTAAATGTAATATTTAGCAAATCTCAATATGAACATCCATTTTTCATACTGTACATTATAAGGTTGTGATGCGTAAATTCACTTGTAGCTTCAAAAAATGATTGATTTTAGTTTTTAATGTTTTCTTTTCTCCAGAATGTAGCAGTTATTGGCCATAAAATGACTTTTTTTGGCTTATCAAAATCAAACAGTATCTTAATACAGGTATATCCCCAGTCCAGTGTTTTTCCTGCTATGATGCATTGCAGATATCTAAGAGACTCGGTTATTGATTTCTATATTCCTTTCAGAAATGTTGGGCTTGTCCACTGTTAACCTTTGATGAGCAATCATTAAAAGTTCAACATCACCTGCTTGAGTTTCATGTAAAATTTTCGGCTGTGCTGCTATGACATTTGCAAAGCAGTAAAATCAACATAAAGAAAGGAGAGTGCTGTAGAAAATCTCCTTAAATTTTGAAGTAAAACAGCACTGGAGGAGTTATGGTGGAGAGGGATTGCAATCTATCACGCTCCTCTACATGCCCTGGAGTGGGTGGCAGTTCTCTGAAGTGGTGGCGGGGTCTCAGAGGAGCAGGAGGTTTAACCCATTCCTGTTCTTCAGCTACCTTTTGCTACGCTGTTATGAGGAAAGGGAGCAATGATGTAAGAGCCTGCATGTTATGACAGTATGGTTATATAGAGCCGAGATTAGATTTTCACAAGTGTAAATTGACGGTTGCTACAGACAGAGCACAAGTTTGTCTTTATTCATAGCCACTGCTCATAAACTGATTTAATGGCATTGTGCTTTGCTGCAGCTGTAAATAAAGCCACTGTTTTTTTTTTTCTCAACACTGTGTGCCAAAAAAAAATTGTGAAACCCAATTTCAGTGGCGGAGGATGCTACTCTTATTTGTGAAATCTGAAAGCACAAAAATAAAATAAAAAACCTTTCCATGAATAAGGCACACAAAATGTGCTCAATATCTTTTTTAAATATATTTTTTGTATACACTACTGTTCAAACGTTTGGAGTCAGTTAGATTTTTTTAATACTTCTATTAGGGATGTAACGATTAACCGCGAGCTAGTTGAAAATTGATTCAAATATGTGATGATTCAAATCGGTTGAGATGCTAAACAAATCGCGATTAAAACTCATCTTTTTACTTTGGTGTTTATTAATTGATTTCGTTATAGTCATGTTATGTGTATTTGACATTATGCTATTAATATTTTACTTATTGTATTTGTACAGAGTGTACGGCACTTTGGTCGGCTTTTAGCTGTTTTTAAATGTGCTTTAGAAATAAACTTGAACTTGATTCAATTAGGGGTAGGAGTTTATATGAATGTATGTCTGAGGGGAACTTACTGTCTTTAGAAAAGTTTACGTGGTATTTTTTCTTTTCATCTTGCCTCTGTATAATGCATATTAAAGTTCGTAAGTGCAGCGCTGCTTTGTTTACAGCAGAAACCAAGGAAATGCTTTAAGCGCCACCTGCTGGCAGAGAGTGAATCTGCGTCTCATTCATCTCGTCTGCTCTTTCTGTTTCATGCAGATATTTTTATGCATAGTTTCACAAAACTGAAGTCAAACCATTCTGTTTTTGCTTCAAATTTCGAAATTATACAATCTAATTTAGATTAAAAACTACTCATGTTGCATGTATGCAGCATCTTTGTTTGGATCATGATTAAAATGCAGTGGTTGCCTCTCATTTTAAATGGAAAGAGCACAGACAAAGTATTTGTTTATATGAAGAGATTTATTTTATTTGTGTTACGTATTTATTTGATTTGGGGCTTGCTTTTAAATTTCAATTTAGTTTTGTTATTTACATTTACACTCATTTAAATTTTGTCATTTAGCAGACACTTTTATCCAAAGCGACTTGAGGACAATAGAAGCAATTAAAACCAACAAAAGAGCAATAATTTACAAGTGCTATATTAGTATATTATTATAGTGATATATTTCAATTTCACTAAGAAACGTGCAGCATTTTGTCCAAGCAATAATAAAAGGACACATTTAATTTATAATTTGTCTTAAATCTCATTTTGTAAAAAAAGAAAAAGAAAAAGTGAATCGAATCGAATCGTGAAATCAAAATCATGAATCGAATTGAATCGTGAGTTGAGTGAATCATTACATCCCTAACTTCTATTAATGAAGGACACATTCATTTGAACTTTGTATGCATCAAATAATCCTGTAAAATTCAGCTTTTCTATCACAGGAATAAATTACATTTTAAAATATATTCAAAGAGAAAACATTCATTTTAAATGGTAATAATATTTCAAAATGTTCTTGTTTTTTTTATTTGTTTTTGTTCAAATAAATGTTGCCTTGATGAGCAAAACAGACTTCTTTCTGAAACATTAATAACTTACTGACTTGAACGGTGGTAAATAATATTTCAATATTTATTTTATTCAAATGTTTAATTATAAATATAGATTTAAAAAAAATCAATTAAATGAATACAAATCAGTTAATTAACTAGTTCTGTTACAGTGAATTGACCATTTTATATCCATTTAAGATTTAATAGTGTGAAATTTTTCTTTTAATTGTCAAAAATATCAAGGCCTTTGACAGGCTAAAAATCATAATTTTAAGGTGGGAGACAGACATTTGATGTGTTGAAAACAATTTTTTCATTGTAGTAACAAATATAGTAACAAACATATCTCACAAATAAAAATATTAGATGAATCTAATGCTTAAAACATCAGCATGTTGTGTACTGTATTCATGAAAACAGTCTTTTATTAATTGCTGCTCTGAAGTGCTGTTTATACATTCTATTGCTGTAGAAATGGCTGCAGACAGAGAGAATTGGGCAGATATCGCTCTGTCAAACTGTATTTGACAAGAATAGCAAACAACAGCTGAGTTGGTAGGTAATTAAATAGGTTAATATGTGCAACCATATTAAATTTGGATCACTGAACACAGGTTAAAGTGTTTCTATGGGTTTTGTAGCTGTATTGAACTTACTTTCTTACACAGTAAAAAAATAGCAAATTCCTTCAATATGAAGTAGAGGTTGACCCTGTACACCTGATCTCATTACTGCTGATGATTTAACTGCAGTTCTTATGTCATAACTATGTAAGACCACGCTTTGTAATGATTTCCATATAAACAAAATGAAATTGCAATAACCTAAGTTCAAAATGTCATTGTAATTACTGTTGCTATTAAATATATTGATATGTATAGTGTTTCAGTAGTCTTTCGTCTTTACTGTGTTGGTTTCAGAGCTCCTGCAGTGACTTTAAAACCATTGAACGTTTCACCCGTTAGACCCCTGCATGTGAGGATTGGGACTCATTTTGGGATTACCAGGAAAGAAACAAGCAAGAACACAAAACTCAGCACGTTTAATCTCCGCGCTCATTTCCTGTATAGTATTGCTGCTTAATTAGTATGCGGCGTCGCCGGCTTACAGAACTCCAGCAACAATACCTGTGAAATTCAATTTCCCTGCAGCTAGGTCTCTGGCTCATTTTCGCATCCTGTCATTCTGACTATAGCGCACTCTTCACTCTCATTCCTTTGTTCAGGGAATTTATTGTAATTGCCATATCATATTGAAGTTAACACAGTTTTTTCCAATGTTCATTTGTACAGACAGCTGTCATCTGCAGAGTGAATGTAAGTACTTCTAAGATAGGATGCTACTCCACAGTTAGCATGACTCTGTTAGCTGCTGCTAGATAACTGGAACTACACTTTCTGTGTAGTAAAGCATCTGTATTGATTTGAGATATTCAAAAGCAGTAGTGTGCTCTTTTGTTTATTTGTTGAAACGAACACATACTGTATCTCTATTTACCTATAGTAGAGTAGATGTTACCAGTAAATAATCCAGTGTGCTCTTATTTATTTATTGAAAGGAAAGTACAGTATTTCTGCTATTTCATTACAGTGTCGTAAATGTTTTACCAGTGATAGATAGATTGATTTATTTATCTGTCTGTCTGTCTGTTATATATATATATATATATATATACAGTATATTAGTGGTGTCAAAATTAGCGCGTTAACAGAGGCAATGATTTTTTTCAGTTTAACGCGTTAAAAATATTTAACGCAATTAACGCAGGCTAGGGTTGGCCACTCCACTCACAACTGCTGCTTCTGTCACTTTTTCTCTTGACAAGAAGTGCATTTATTCAGTCGCAGAACGACTAAGAATGGGAGACGTTTCAGACGCGCGCTCCACTTCACTTCAGCGCCAGGCGCAAGTCAAGCGAGCGCGGAAACGTTACTGTGCTCGCAGCGCATGCGCTTCAATTGCACGCACAAAGGCGCCGGCGCGCGCTGTAACCTGTATCCTTTCATATCAAAGCGCGAAATAAACTACGTGCATGCAATGCCATGAAGTTACCAAAAAGGCGATTAAAGCTTCCTTTAAAACTGTGCATGCATGTAATATATTCTATGAGTCACATTTCTCTGAAATGGTTTTCAAAACTGTCCTGGAGCAGCCCAGCACTGTCTCACTCATCTAACACACCAGATTTAATTCGTCAGCTCATTAATAGAGACTTTAAGACCTGAAATGGGTCAGAAAAGGTAAAAAGAGTTGAGAGAAAATATGATGCGTCAGATCCGCGTCATGTTCAGCAGCGGCAGTGGCAGCTCTTAAAGAAATAACAGCCAAAACAACCTAATAACCAGCTGCTGTGATGTCTGTTTATAAAAGGACAAAGAAAAAAAAAGAGGAAAAAATAACTTTTATAGCTTTAAGGATTCATCTATATTTAATTTAGAATTTAGTGTTTGATAACTTCAATTTCAATTTCAGTATATTTCTGCTTAAGGGCACAGGTAAATATGACATTTATTATAATGGGTTTATGTGAAGATTGTTTTAAGTTCACTCCAACTGTCATTTTTTAAAGTCTAATAAATGTTAAAATTGATAGCTCTCAATTATACTGTAATGTTGAATGGCTTTAGTCAATGGGTATATAATGGTGTTCTCATTTTTATAGAGAAATCAGTATTGATATCATTGATACTGGCCTTCAGTCATATAAAAAGATAGCCTTAAACAAATATAAAAAAAATATAAAATTATAAAATTATAAAAATAGTCTTTATGTTGTTTGTACATTAATTTGAAGATTGAATGTGAAATTATTGCAATATAAAAGTATATTTAAAAACTTTAATGTTAGGTGGGATTAATCGTGATTAATTTCAGAAAAATGTGTGATTAATTAGTTAATTTTTTTAATCGATTGACAGCACTAATATATATATATATATATATATATACAGTATATATATATATATGTATATATACAGTATATATATATAATTATTAATATCATAATATTACTACTATTATATTATTACTAATAATATTTCTGCTTTTCATTCGTGTAGTAGATGTTTAGATTTTCTATTTATTTGTTTGTTTGTAATTTTTTAAATTTTATTAATATAATATTACTACTATTATATTATTACTAATAATATTTCTGCTTTTCATTCGTGTAGTAGATGTTTAGATTTTCTATTTATTTGTTTGTTTGTAATTTTTTAAATTTGTTTGTTTGTTTGTTTAAAGTTACACATATGTATTTCTATTATTTATTGTATCTCTATTATTTATTATAGTAGATGTTTTGCCAGTGACAGATTTTGTGTTGTTTTGTTTGTTTGTTTATTGTAAGAAAGGCACATCTCTGCTTTTACAGTACACACAACCTGTTTTGTATTCATTTGCTTGTTTGTTTACAGCAATACATGATATCTCCAATATTGTGTTGTGTAGATGTTTTGGCAGTGACAGATTTTTTGTTGTTTTGTTTGGTTTTTGTTTATTTATCTATCTGTTTTTATTTACTTATTTCAGTTTTTTATTTTTGAAGAGCTCAAACCAAAACCACCTCTAGTGAGATTTTTAATGGTTTGAGGAGAGAATTCCAATGCTGAGTCATTTCTATAGCTGGTATTTCCAGAGGGTTTGATCTGAATACCCACACAGTGAGTGAGTTTCATGCCGCAGTGATGATGGCTACAGTTGGCAAAGTACTTTGCAGAGAGCACACTTTTCCTCCTTCCACCTGCCACCTGGAATCGCTACGGCCACAGTGATTGCTTTCGAACAGGTCTCAGTGATGAATGAGTGGTTTTGTTTTGCTTGTTTGTGCAGCTTGGAGGTGGATGGCAATAGGTTTGTTTACTGCTTTTGGTAGCAAGTACCACCTTAAATCTTCAATAATCCCACAATGCAATGACAATGCACTTCTTTACTGTTTGTGAAACATTTCAAAGTGTAACAAGAGCCTCTTGCCCTAAAACAGCATTGCTGTTAAGATGACCAATTTATGGCCATTCTGCAACATTTATCTTTTTATTCTCAGGGCTTTTTGATGAGCTGCACATTTATTTACAGTGCGGTGCAAAAAAAAGTACTCATTATTTTTGTCTTGAACGCCCTTAAAACAACATACATCTGCTTGAGAAGCAAAATTGCATACAACAATTTAATTGTTTTCAGAGAATAAATCTTGAAATGTTTATTTTTCTGACCCTATTGGCATTTTTTCCCCCGTGTTTTAAGCATAAACCTTACTAGATTTTGTTAGATTATGCTTAAAACAAGAAAAAACCCAACATGCTAATGGAATAAGAAAAATAAGCCTCAAGATACTGTATATTCTCTTAGACAGTTAATATTTAGACATTTCTGCAGGATAAGGCTAAAATGCTAAGTAAATGTATTACTTTATATATATTATGTTATAGTATTAAAATGATTAATTCATGTATTAATCAACATATATACTAGCTAAGTAACATATACAATTATTTATTTAATGCAATCTGAGAACTTCTGAGTCTGAGAACTGTCACTCTTTTTCACTGAGTTGCATTTGTAAAGATGTATTCCTCCCCCTGTTTCTTCCTCTCTCTCCAGTCCACACAACCACCTTCTTTTCAGGCCTTCATTTATCACATCCTGATAATTCAGGGGCTGCTGGGAAAGCTGCATTTACCCCACTGGTATAAATCTGCTTTGGGGTATTAATTCACAATCAGCATATGTTAGTGCACTTCAGAAGAATTAAAGCAATGGCGAAAACACACACAGAGGCTCTATCCTATAAACACTGTTTCCTGAAAAATGAATTTAGAAATTTAGCACTACGCCACTGTCGCCTGCTAGCACTTAATTCACTTAATTGACATTTTAAAGGGGTCAGATGATGCGATTTAAATTTTTCCTTTCTCTTTGGAGTGTTACAAGCTCTTGGTGCATAAAGAAGATCTGTAAAGTTGCAAAGACTAAAGTCTCAAATCCAAAGACATATTCTTTATGAAAGTTAAGAGTAAACCACGCCTACTTAAAACGGCTCGTTCTAACACACCCCCACATGTCTACGTCGCTATGTGGGAAGATTTGCATAACACCGCCCCAAATGTTCACGCAAAGAAAGAAGGCGTAACTTTTATTCTATACATCAAAATACATCAACTTCGCGCTGTGGATCGCCAGATCGGCTTTTACTGTGGACGAAGCAGAGTCCAGCCCGGGGTCGTCACATGTGGTTGCCGCCACAAAATCATAAGCATGAAAAGCAGCTAGATTTAAAGGGGTCATATGATGCGATTTAAATTTTTCCTTTCTCTTTGGAGTGTTACAAGCTCTTGGTGCATAAAGAAGATCTGTAAAGTTGCAAAGACTAAAGTCTCAAATCCAAAGACATATTCTTTATGAAAGTTAAGAGTCAACCACGCCTACTTAAAACGGCTCTACGTCGCTATGTGGGAAGATTTGCATAACACCGCCCCAAATGTTCACGCAAAGAAAGAAGGCGTAACTTTTATTCTATACATCAAAATACATCAACTTCGCGCTGTGGATCGCCAGATCGGCTTTTACTGTGGACGAAGCAGAGTCCAGCCCGGGGTCGTCACATGTGGTTGCCTCAAGCCCACCGGCCGCCGCTCACTCTAGCCGTGTGACGCTGTGTTTCTATGTGAAAGCGAAACTACTTTGTTTAGCCTTCCAAAAGAGGACACGAATAGAAATCAGTGGTTAAGTTGTATTTACAACACTGTTCCAGAACACTTCAACCCAAATATTCAGATGTGTGCAGCAAAGACAGTATAAGTCATTATAATCCGTAATTATGTCCCGACTGGATGCAACAAACGCTCTGGATAGCTGGCCAATCAGAGCACACCTCGCTTATCAGACCGATGAGCTTTGTAAAAATCGATGCGTTTCAGAAAGGCGGGGCATAGAGGAGAAACAATAATGTACAGTATGTGGAAAATAATGTGTTTTTTGAACCTTAAACCGCATAAACACATTTCATTACACCAAATACACAAAATAATGTTCTTTTTAGCAACATCATATGACCCCTTTAAAGGAAATTTGGTGATGTATTTGTTTAAGTAAAAGTCGATTTTCTTTTTTCCAGTGTCACTTTATTTTTGTTTTGCAATAGACAAATAATATTCTGTAAAACATAAATTGTAGTGCTGGGCAACGATTAATTGCGATTAATCGCATCCAAAATAAAAGTTTTTTTGTACGTAATATATATGTATGTACTGTGTATATTTATTATGTAGGCTGTATATAAATGCACACATGCATGTACAGTATATATTTAAGAAAAATATGTTATGTTTATATATTAACTATATTATGTGTAATATAAATTCAATGAATATAAATATATACTTGTAAATATTTTCTAAATATATACTGTATGTGTGTGTCTTTATATATTCATAATAAATATACACAGTACACACACATATATTACATACACAAAAACTTTATAAATCTTTATAAATGTTATAAAAAGGATTAATCGCGATTAATCCTTGCCCAGCACTAATAAATTGTATTTTATTTTAAGATATTTTTATATTTTCAGGAGTCCCACAAGTTGTTTCTTTCTCTTGCTTCTACTGTCAGCTCACAGGCCTCATATTTAACGTAGTAACTTGCATGTAATATTCCTATCTGTCTCCAACGCATTCATGAAACACTCTTTTAAGGAGGAAAAAACATCCTTGAGATATTGGTTTAATTTAAATGTGTGGTATAATTGCCTTAATTAGCTTAGTTGTTTATTTAATTTCGCTCATCCTCGACTAGACTCACCCTTCCAGCGCAGCACATTCACTGAGAGGGTCGAGGGGGTTGACGAGGGCGGCGTCTGTCTGCTACCAGATATTAATGTGTGCAATTTGGATGTGTGCATCACGGGAGAGCAGCAGGCAGAGAAAACTTGCTTTTATGGCCCGGGCTTTGCTCAGCACAAGCAAACACCCCCAGGATTTCTGGGTATGGCACATAATTGCAGCATTAAGAGCCGGTCAGGCCGGTGGCTCATTAGGCCTGCTGTAGAGACAGCCGTAGGGGCCTTCAGGAGGCAGGAGAGGCGGGTAGAGCATCAGTGTTGCAGCTGGGGGGTAGGGCAACGCAAGGAGGCCGCTTTTATTCTGACGAACCCTACCGGAGGAGTGGGTAGCTCTTCTCTGCAGTTTCTCATTAGTTAGCCACGAAGGCGATGCTAACTCAGCCCAATGTCACCCGCCAACTCACCGCTGCCACAGATCCCTTGCTGAATGATCGATCGCATTCATATATGCACAGTGAAGCGAGAGCTGCTGAAACATTCGCCCTGAGGATTATGGGATACTGTGTTGTGAAACATGCCGCAGCCATTTTGTGAAAACTTTGGAGCATGTATTGATTGTGGGTGGTATGGTCTAGTATCAGTTAAAGCTAAGTGTGTAATTAAAAAACTATATTATCAATATATGGATTACATACTTTATTTATTTATGTATTCATACATTTATATTTATCAAGTATAGCTGAAGTGTGTAATTTTTTTAAAAATATTGTTTTTATTTTTTATATGTTTGTTTTTTTACATGTAATTTATATTTAAAAGTATTTTTGTCTTTTATTTTTGTCTACAGTAGTTAAATAAACAATTGTGTATTTTTAAAATAATTTGTGAGAATATTTTATTTTTATTTATATATTTATTTGCTTTAAATTTTTATTTTTATATGCTGTATTATTTATGTATGTATTTGCATTTACTTTTTATTTTTAATTTATCTAATCTAGCTGTTAAAGCTGAAGTGTGTAATTAAAAAAACTTTTTATAAATATAAAATATATATTATCTATTTATATTATATTTGTTTAAACTGTTTAAATATTTGATTTAATTGCATGAATTTTTTTTATCTCATTTAAAACTGTATTGTTTTTAAGCTAGAGTGTGTAATTAAAAATATACATTATTATTATGAAATATGTACATTATATTTATTTTAACTTTATATTTAATTTAATTACATTTATTTTTATTTCATTTAATGTTATCTAATTTTCAAAAGTGTGTTATTTAAAAAAAATACTTAATTTATTTGTATTTGTTTAAATACATTTTTGTTTAAATAGTTTACATTTATTTTTTTCTTACTTCATTCAATACCATATAGTTTTTAAAGCTGAAGTATGTAATTGAAAATATATAAATTTTTATTTATTAAATATGCATGGGTATTTTAACTTTAGATTTCATTTAAATTATATAATCTAAAGTTAAAATACCCATACATATATACCAACTATATGGTATGGAATGAAGTAAGGGGAAAAAAAAAAATATATATATATATATATATACAGTGGGTACGGAAAGTATTCAGACCCCCTTAAATTTTCTGTGTTTTTCTGTCAATATGGGGTGCTGTGTGTACATTAATGAGGAAAAAAAATTAACTTAAATGATTTTAGCAAATGGCTGCAATATAACAAAGAGTGAAAAATTTAAGGGGGTCTGAATACTTTCCGTACCCACTGTATATATATATATATATATACAGGTATATATATATATGCAGTAAGTTTTTCACTTTTAATATTTTATTATTATTATTTTAGTTGATAATACTTCTTTTCAGCTTAATATGCAAAGACAGTTTGAGTAGGTCTTAGCTAATAGCCCCTTCCTGAACTGAAAAACTCCAACTGTCCTTCTCCTGGTCGACCTTCCTACTAAATGAAGTGTCAGTCCTGCTTCTACATACCTAAAAGCAGTACTAAAGTCGGCAGGCGAGGAGCAGGATTGAGCAACCCTGCAACTGATCACGCGGCATTTCTGTTTGTGAGGTTGCAGACATCAGAAAAAAAAATTCCAGCAGGCCTGATCATGTGGCAGTAAATAAAGACAGCTCTATGGCGCAGTCACCCTTTTAATGAGCCTATTTGTTTAGTAACACTAATGTGTTTATACAGAAAAAATACTTTTCTTGTGACATTTTGCTGGACAGTGTGTTTGTTATGTGTCAGTATTGTGTTTATAGCTGTTAATGTCAATCTCAGCTGCTAGAAGAAAACTAGAAAGAGATGTTTGTTCATTATCGTTGTTACCTTCATGTCTTTTTCTTCAGTCTGTATCTCTCTGTCATTCTCATCTCTCATCTATGTGGCAGCTTGCTGAGGATTCCACTGGTGTTTTTCTTTTCACTCGGCCCACAGATCAAAATACCACACCAATCAGCGGACAACTGTAGGTGTGAACACTGGAATTCATTACAGAGATTTTAAAAGTATTTTCTCCGCTCATTATAAAATTGACCTGTTGTTCCCTCTGAATGCTGCATCTTATTACACTGAAACTTACAATGGCACCCTGTTTCTAAAGAGAGAAGAGATCAGTTTGATTAGTTAATTTAGACCTGAACTCCAAATTAAGTTTTAAAACTTTCTTTTGCTTAAAGGCCATTATGCAGGTAGTCTGTGCACTATAGAAGTAACTGGATTAATTAGGATCATGTGTATCATATGTGTTCTTTTTTTTCCCCAATAGTAATTGCATTGTTGTTTATTTCTTCTTCTTCAGTAATGAATTTATTATTTTATAAATTGTGGGGGGTTGTGTAAATAATGGCTTTGACTCACAGCTGTCTTGTTCTGTGCTATTTATTTAAAGACATTAGCAATTACAGTTTGACAGTCTTTTTTGATATTGCAGCATGAAGTACATTTATAGTTGTATTATGTTCAAGTCCTTCTGGGAAGGTTGTATTTATAAGTTGGGAAGTCGTAGTTCAAATTACTTTGTTTCTTAAACTTCTTACTTAGAACTTATTCTCTTAAAAAGTTTAGCATCACTTGCTCACCAATGGATCCTTTGCAGTGAATGGATGCCATCAGAACAAGAGTCCAAACTGCTGATAAAAACATCACAATAATCCGCAAGTAATCCATACAATTCCAGTCCATCAAGTAACATTTTGGGAAGAAAAAAATTGTGAGTTTGGAATAAACAAATCCATCATCAAGAAGTTTTAACTTCAAACTTTTGCTTTTGGCCAAAAACATGAGTCCATAATCTAAAATAAAATTTCCTTCAGTGAAAACGTCCATCCCCTGATGTCCTCTCACATCAAAATCATCAAAATCGATATGTTTGTTTAGAACTAATCTGTGCATATTTCTCTCCTGATTCAGACGAGATTCGTATTTTTTTCTCACTGGAGAAAGCAAAGTTATGTATTGAGTACTTGTTTGAAGTTAAAAACATCTTGCTGGATTTGTTTCTTGCAAACACATAGCTTTTCACTTCACTAGATGTTAATTGATGAACTATGTTTTCGTCAGCTGTTTGGACCCTCATTCTGACGGCACCCATTCACTGCAGAGGATCCATTGGTGAGCAAGTGATGCAATGCTAAATTTCTCGAAATGTGTTGAGAGTTTCTCACTCATAATTGTGACTTTGTGGTGACGTTCATCTGCATTCAACTCATAAATAGTACGTTCACATAGAGGGCTGTGCAATATATCAAATAACTAAGGTTTTTTTTCCAGCAAAATAACTATAAATATCATCATATAAACTGTTACCATGCTTCCCACTGTAATTTATCATGAGGTGCGAGATTTAAGCTTGTGATAAAACATCCAGCAGATAGAGATGCCTTTACCGTAGGAGTGATTGTTGGACTTGAGGATGTCTGGGAACTCTTCAAGATGGAGTGCTACACTTAAATGCAGTTAAAAACCCTGTTATTACAGGCGCTGCATCAGAGCCCTGTCAGCCTTAAATCAGGGTCCTGCCCCATGATGGGAGGCAGTGCGGTTACCCTGGGTAGAGAGACCAGGGAGCGGGGGCGCTGAACCCATGCATCTCTCCCTGTGGAGATGGCGATCGATTTGCCGGTTTCTCCCTCAGCAGTCCTGGTGTCATTTGTGGTTAGTCTCTCAGATGGGCAGGTGACAGCTAAGCAGTGAGGACGATGAGCACTGCATACTGTCTGCCACATGTCTCCTCCTTTTAGTCCACTCAGTCATGCACTTACTCATTCAGGATGTACAGAACTACACATTTTCTTTAGCTATCAGCCCACTGAGTTGTCTTGTGATTGAGGAAGCCCTGTATAATTACTCTGTTTACAGTTTTGTTTTATAGACATGATCAGATATATATAGAACATATGGGTGTTCTACAACAGGACATCTGACAGATATTCAAATAAAGAATAGATTAAATAACTGTACCCTTTTTTTCACCAAATTGTCATATTCCTCCTAGAAACATATTATGCACAATAATGGGAACATTGCTCACAGCCGGTGATTTGAAGTCCGACAGTAATTGATTAAAATGTATTGTTGAAGGTAGTTAGTTATAAAAGTGTTGCTGTGGCTGTGCTTTAAAGAATTGCAAATTGATTTCAGAAGCATAGGCTTTGTCATCTTGCAAATGTTGCATCGTATGAGGTCTTTTTGAAATTCATCCATGCACCGCTTGTTTTTCGTGACATCTTTGGGAAGAATTTTAATGCGCTGTCAGTCAATCAGCATACACCTGTGCATGATGCTTTTGAAATATTAGATGCAAACCCCTAAAATACAATGATATTATGAATAATATAATAAATTAAAAAATAAATTGCTTTCATTATTATTATTTTATTTAGTTTGTCTCAATAATGGTAATATTTGTTAACAATGAACATATATTGTATTATAAATATTAGCATTTTTATTGATTTGAAGTTTGTATTGGGTAGGATTAGGGATGTAGAATATGGTCATGTAGAATAAATGCTTTATAAGTACTAATAAATAGCCAATATGTTAATAATAGGCATGCTAAATATTGATATTTAAACTGCTTCCCTTCCATTAAAGTCAGATATCTGCAAAACCGCCTTGGCCTTTATTGTAATACCTCTGTTGGCGGTGTGACTTTTTGTAAGGACCCGAAGCACCGGAGCATCAGATCCCACCTCTAATGAAAGCATCTATGAGAGTGCATTTCATTTGCTTACTCAAAAGATCAAATCTCCGATAACTGGCGCAGACATTTCTAAAGTCTTGTACTGAAGTGTTAATATGACATTGCAGGGCTGCAGTGTGGTTTATTGGAGTTATGAATATGAATGCATGTCTTTAGTAACTTCAGATAAAGGGTTCTTTACACTGCCTCAGTGTCCTTGGCTTTCTATCAGAGCAGATTTCGTCACCTTATGTTCACTGCCTCCTCAGAAACCCCTCGTT
>NW_015505258.1:5955-7234 GCF_001515645.1 Sinocyclocheilus grahami | reverse complement strand
CCTCTGCAAAGTACTGCTAAGGATCTGTTCTAGACCAAAGATTCAGTTCAAATTTAGTTGAACCTAAAGAGCTCATTTTCTGAGATTGATGTGAATGATTATATTTGAAAATCGGCCTAGATTACTTACAAACAAGGCATCACAGCAGCATTTGATTTTCTGACGTTTCTGTCTCATTTTTAAGATTTACATGTCCTTAATGTGTAGACAGATATGGACCACAAAACGACTAGGAAACAGTGTAAAGCGCTACAATACCGAATTTTTTTTTACATGATTTGAGCTAAAGAAGCAAATATTTTGAAACCATCAATGTCAAATTTTATTGACATTACATTGTCCTGCATCCTATTTGTTGAATGAAATCCGATACTTGTCTCTTACTGTTTTTTGGGTGCTAATTCCAAAAGTAGTGTCTGTTTTGCTCTAGCATGTCACACTTTCTTACAAAATATGTGCATTTGTAGCATTTTGTTTCTTTTGACAACCATTTGTAGGTGAAGAAGTCTTATATATACACAGACAAAACAGCCACAAAGACATGATTCCTATCTTCCTGAGCCAGGTTACAACTATTTGTTCAATTCTCAGACAATTTTAACATATATGACATTATTGTATGCCTAATTCTGATTTATAACAAGTGACAAAAGAAAATGTAAACATGACCCAGATGTTTTTACTACATCATGCAGGGCTGTGTTATAATGTAATAAAACAGGAACAGATAAACACAGATTTTGTGTAAAAAGCAAATGTATTTATAAACTTGTGTTTATGTATTTGAACGTATGACATTGCAAAGCGCAGACATTGACTTTTGACATTTGGCTGTTATTTTAATAAGGGCAATAAAGCTAATACATATATGTCATTTGGGGGGGAAGAATTTATTTTTTTTATTGATGTCTTTGAACTCAGCATCATCAAATTAGGTAATATTATACCTTAGCTGTTTTTTCCCCAAAAGTTGCAGGGCTGTGTTATTGAACATTTCAATCTTTTTGCACTTGTATGTCTACTACCTATAGAAAATTACTTCTAACTTCAGTTATAAATAACTTCAAAGTGTTAACAAGATGGCCTGCAGAGTGAATTTACTTGCCTTAAATGGATGTTGGGCTAGAAGAACTGTTTTGGGTAGTGATGGATTGTATCCTCCTCATAGTTAAATATCTCTGCAACAGAAGGTTAATAATGTAGAGATTTGCAGAACTGTTTTGCCGGTTGGGGTGAACAATGTTTACTCTTGAAAACCCATTTGACCCCACGGCTGATG
>NW_015505258.1:4373-4978 GCF_001515645.1 Sinocyclocheilus grahami | reverse complement strand
TAGTGCTTCAATCTGTATTTGCTTTGTGATATTCAATATTAGTAAAGATCCATAATCATTTAGATGTAGGCTAACACTGGCAGATATCCCAGAACTGCTCCACCAAATTTAAGTTTTAAAGTTTTATGGAAATTCAGGTAAATTGAGTCACTTTATGCCATTCATCTCACTGACAAAAATTTTTCCAGTTGACCTTAATTCACCCCGCCTTACCTAACAGAGTCACTTCATGCTTTTGTGTCTGTGACAGGCCGTCTCGTCTCTTATGATTTTATGACTCAGGCCGTGATTGAGACCAAGTGTAGCAGTTGTTATGATGCAACTTTTTGGCTCATAGTAAAGTAAAATAAGTAGCATACTGTTTACAACAAACACAAACATTACTGACCACTATAGCAAGACTGTCTGAAGTTAAATTGTTTTTTTATCCTAAAATGGATTTGTAAATTTGCTTTGTGTATGTGTGTGCAACACATTCCTCCATAGTACAAACTTTTAATGAGCTAATGTGCTACATGCCAATGGTTGGCTTTGGAAAATTGTTAGTCGCTTTTAAATAAATAAATAATTACCAACTCTGGTACTTAAAGAGATCCAAAAAAAAT
>NW_015505258.1:0-3924 GCF_001515645.1 Sinocyclocheilus grahami | reverse complement strand
TTTCCATTCTCATAGGCAAAAATACATGTTCAGATATGTTTTTTTTTAAATATACTTTTAAAAAATATATACAAGAAATCGACCAAACATAAATTGCAAATAAAGGTTTTAAAGTTAATGTTTGTTTTTTTTTGATCAGTTGAAAGTTTAAAGAAAATACATTTTCAATTTGAAGAATATACTTATATATATATATATATATATATATATATATATATTAATTTCACCGTTCTCAATGTTACAAAAAGAACACAATCCTTAAAGTTTTTTCCCTCTTTTGCACTCAGCAAATGAAAATCAAAATGATGTTTTGAGTAGACAATTCAAAAGAGGCACTTACCCAAATTCTGCTGGCTCTCATGCACCGTTGTTATTCCACAGAAAATTTTCAAACCCAAAAGCGCTCTAAAACACACCAGTTGCACAGCAAACTCGGCGGGGTAGCTGAGTAGTTCATTGTGTCTTATGAATCAATTATTTTACAAATTGTTGAAAAAAACAACAAACGAGGCTGCATCTCGAAATTGTAAAGAGCTACTCATAATGCGGCACGATGTTTGTTTTGGCAGCGTTTCGGCCCAGAGTGTGTGTCTCACGGCAATCCTGTTAAAAATTCCTTGCTCGCATTGTTTATGTTTGATTCTTCTGAATAAATAACAAATGACATTTAATGGTGAACTGTCACATGTTGATTTTATTTCTGCCAGGCGATTAATTTAATTCCTGGTGCATTTATTTGCTTCCAACTGCTTCTAGTCGTTTACAACTTCAAGACGTTCGAAACGTCAAATGAGAAACTCAAGAAAATGCGTTTATTATCCATCCCTGCTGCTGGTTCTAAACTCTACATGTATTCACAAAGTATTTACCCTGCGGTTCAGTCTTCTCATTGACATCTAGAAGAGGAATCCTCTTCCCCGACTTGCTTTTGATTGGCAGTTGATGTCAGCTATGAGTGCAGCATAAAAATGCCGTAACAATTCAGTCCGCCTGTTGTTTTTGAGATGAGAGTTTTGATGGACACTTAGAGGTATTTGGAGAGAATATGCGATGAAGCTATGGTTATGAGTGACAGGTTTGACTTGTTTGCGGTGCTTGTGGTCTAGCAGCCTTTATCTAGCTTTAATTGAAAAGAGCTCCTGCATTGCTAGACTTCAATTTGATGCCTTTTACAAAAGGGTGGCATCCTGGGGACTGAGCCAGGACTAATTAATGTTTGGACTGAATTACTCCACATTGTATCAAATCAGTCGCTTGGCTTTAGTAGTGAGATTTTCAATATCAAGCCTCATGGTAAAGTTTTCCCCCTATCGGATCGTATTGTTGCGTTGGCCGCTCAAAATCAAGCTCTGTTTCACCACATGACAGCAGCCGAGTGCGTTCAGAACAACACATGGTGATTTCGCCTTTGTTTTACTCCCCACAGCGAGCACTTGTCTTACAAAAACAAGCTACGTGCTATTTCTGTAGTATCCCATTACTGATTCAACCCTCCCTTCAAATGACAGTCCCACACACACAGTAATTCACAGGGGGAAAGGCTTTGAGCAGATGCTGGAATGGGGTTTAAGTGGAAACTTTGCTTTGAATGTCATTTATACTATACATTTGTCAGTTATCATAACGATTCTTAACAGCTTTCCAGCGTTCAAAAGACTTCACTTCAGGAGGGCATGGCTATTTGTGATTGTGTGTGTGATGTTTTCCACAAAAAAAAAACCTTTGTATAGTATCTAGGAGATGTAAAATCTCATTATTATTATCTAAGAAAAGCATCAGTACATAGTGTAATGACAATATGTAGTCCAGTTCTGTGTATTTGTGGCACAATGCAGATTTTTAAACGGATAGCTAACAAATAATAATAATAATAATAATTATTATTATTATTATATAATTTTGTTTTCTTATCTTCATGTCATTCGAAACCTGTATCATTCTCCTCTGTAGAAGAAAAAAAGAAGATATTGCAGAGATTTTTTTTTTTTGAAAGTCAATGGGGCCCAATTTTGCATGAACAAAAACATTTTTTTTTTCCATACAAGAAAAAAGTCTTGAATGAAGACAGTTTTCAGGGTCAGCCGTCCCTTCGGTTTTTCATTTTTTTCAACAAAAAAATCCAGTGAGAATCCAGTGGACCAAATTATTACAGTGCACTGAAAAAAACATGGTGTAGAAACAGTTTTCACTCAGAAATTGCTAGTAAATTTCACCAAAAGTTACAAAGAAATGGCAAATAATGCATTGAATTAAACTTGAAATTCTGAAGAAGAAAGACTGAAACAGTATTTTCGGTCACACGTTAGTTTGGGGAACTATTAACTGTGACTTTTTCCTTAAATACACTTCTAATTTTCTACTTATTAATAGTTAGTAAGGTAGTTGTTAAGTTTAGGTATGGGGTATGATTAAGGGATCTAAAATATGGTCATACAGAATAAAACAATAATATATGCTTTATAAATACTAATACACAACCAGTATGCTAGTAATATGCATAACAAGCAACTAGTTAATAGTAAGAATTGGTCCCTAAAATGTTAAACTGTATTTTCTTGTAAAAAGTGTTCCAGCCATATTTGTTTTGTTTACAACTTCGAAATCAGTTTTTGGATGTGTAGAATAGCTTCTCTATTCTTTTTGTATTCTATCTATTTGTTTTCTTTTATTTATTATATAATTTAAAAAAAACACCTTGCTACGTGTACTGCGTTAGGCTTACTGAGACTTGTCATAGCACTTGCATATTGCTCTTTTGTTGATTTTGATTGCTTCCATTGTCCTTATTTGTAAGTTGCTTTGGATAAAAGTGTCTGCTAAATGACTAAATGTAAATGTAAAAATGTAAATGTAAATGTGTAGATGTGACCTAAGGTATAAAGACAGCCACAGTTTTCATTTGTGTAAAAAACGCTTTCATGTCACCCAGCATCCCCAGTCATTTCACCTTTAACAGGTTTACTCTGAACAATGTTTGTTCAAAGACAAAGAGAAAAAAAAACTCTGCATGGCTTGTCTGGGCAGAGATGGGTAGCGGTTTGAATTGAAGACACAGCGGGTCTGATTCGCATGATTCCCTTTGAGAGCAATGACAATTTCATAAACGAGTAAGAAACAAAACACATTCTATTTTGATCCTTCTGTTCGTAGTCAAAAGACTACATTGTATGCTGTGTGGTGTTTGCAGGGTCTCTACTGTATTTGTAATTGCCTGTCAGCTCCTAAACGGAGCCTTTAGCCAGATACATTTCCTGCCTCAGTTCATATTAAAACGCTTCCTATATTTGCAGGATGAGTTTCTCATTGGTATTAATAAATTCTTTTATCAATTAAAGAGCACTTACTTTTGTGAATGTGGCTTAGAAATGGATGTGCCGAAAAGAATAAGACAGTGCTGTTTAAGCAATTTTAGAGATTGGTTAAAATGGATTGTGGGTTGTTTAATAGAAAAAAAATGCAGGTTTTATTTGCTGAAGTGCTAAATAAATAATTCACCCAAAAATGAATTTTTTTAGTAATCGTTTACTCGCCTTCATGTTGGTATGGGGGACTTTTTTCTGTGGAACTCAAAATTACATCCAAGATGTAGATGAGTTTCTTCATCAGAACAGATGTGGAGAAATTTAGCATTACATCACTTGCTCACCAATAGATCCTCTGCAGTGAATGTGTGCCGTCAAAGCGAGAGGCGAAACAGCTGATAAAAACATCACAATAATCCACAAGTAATCCACATGACTCCAATCCATCAATGAACTAGGGCTGTAAAATCGATTAATCGTGATTATTCGCATCTAAAATAAAACACAAACTTTAGTTCCTCTTCAGGAACTCGAGCTGCGTCGAAAAACGCTAGGGGAACGCCGTTCAGCATGACATGCTCTGAATCTCATGTGTAATCAGACCAATAGCTGGGCGAGACGT
>NW_015505257.1:1896990-1921209 GCF_001515645.1 Sinocyclocheilus grahami | reverse complement strand
CGCGCATGTCAGCCAGTCACAGCCAGAATTGGCGCTCCCGGACCATCATAGTGGGGACCTGTTGAGCTCGTCATGCACCTCCGGGAAGAAAGGCACAGAGGCGGGGCGCAGACCACCCCGAGAACCAATCGTGCAACCTTGAGGGCTCGGGACACGGTGAAAGTCTTCACTCGAGCCCTACCCCTACGGTGGCCCGGGAAAGCATAGCCATTATTTCTGGATCCGATCCAGGCATTGCTACGGTCCCGGAGGAGAGCAGCGCAGCCGAATCTTCCTCTCCAGAAAGCTCTGGCTCACCCTCCGATGCTGCAATCGACATCTGATCGTCGGGGGGAGCCCTGGAAGAAACAGGTGGTACCCCCCCGGAAGGGTCCAGCCTGCTCTTCATGAGAGCTCCGCTGGTTTCGAAGTGCCGGCGGGCTTGGGCATCCCCTTTCTCTCTTAGGGGAATTCCTCACCGTGACCGTAAGACCAGTCCGCCCACTGCCAGAAAAAGGACGCCCCCGGCTGCCACCAGAGGGAACCCTAGATCTGGGCAGTGGCACGGGCACTCCGCCCCCTTGCAGGTAACGGAGTCCGGTCCGCAACTCCGAGATGGTCATACCCCCGCAATGGGAGCATGAACCATCCACGAAAGCAACCTCAGCGTGCTTCATGCCCAGGCACGAGAGGCAGCGATCATGACCATCACCCAGCGCCAGGTAACGACCGCATCCAGAATGCCCGGGTGATACGTTGTCTATAGCAAGACCCACATCGTCTTTATAAAGACGTAACGTCAAGTTTGCCAAGCAACGTCGTCTTTAAAAAGAGGCACCCGAAATTGCTCTTTTTTTTCCACCAAAAAGCAACATGAGAAATGTGATATTGATTTTATACAGCAGTTCAATAAACAACAATTTAATATTAAGACACTTACGTTTTAGACACAATATTGACTGTTTTTGCTCTATTTCGCCAACAAATATAATTTGAATTTGCGTCTCTGAGCAGCATGACACTGTTTTCTTCCTGATTGAATCACCGTTTAAATGATTTGGTTCAGTCGCAATGACTCATTTATTAACAGTGACTTGCTGCCGCCTACTGGCAGTTTTAATTTCACATTTAAAGTATCTTTTCATTTTTTTTTATAATTTCAAATATCAGTATTTAACGTTTTATGTTTAAAATATCAAAACAGTATTAATGCATTTGTAACTGCAGGTTAAATACATTCATGTCCTGCATTAAACGGTGTGTAAATGCATCAATGTCCCTTCTAATGCAGCTTCTGTGTTTCCTCTGCATTGCAAAGATTAATTTTGTCAATACTGATTTTGGACTGGTAACAGCCCAAATGACTTATTATTGTAATTGACTGATTCAATTTAAGAATTTAACTGAAAAGATGATGCACACTTTTAGAAAAATAAAGGCTTAAAGGTAAAAATGCTCATAAAAAGTAAACATCAATTTAAACTTATTGGAAAAGATTCATTTCTGCTGTGAACTAATCACCACACAGAATATGCAGAATATCACAAACTTTAGGAGTCAGTTTTTGAGTTTTAGGTGTCCACGGTAGTCCTTAAGTTATCAGCACAATAACACACTCAGCAAAATATCATCTAATTATTGTTATCGATAAAACCCCAGAGATATATACAATATTGCACACCCCTAATATATTTAATGTTTTGTTTAGAAAATTTTTTATAAATATGAGAAGTGCCCTTTTTTCCACTTGAGCCCCTGCCCCTCAAAATGTCTGTGCACGTCACTAATGTTGAGCATCAGAGACTTGTGATTAACCTTTTTTTCTTTAACCCAGCATTAGTCACATCTGAATCTAAATTAATTTGAAATAATTCACTTTTTTTGCATAATACACCACACACCATTGTCATGGTGGTCCCATTATTTGAAATGCACTTCATTTGGGAAAGAGGACAGGAAGGCATTAACAACAGCCTGTACCGCAAGTTCTTTTTTCATTCCAGCGTTGGCCTGCATCTCTTCCTGTAATGAACCCCATTATGTTCAATTACCTCAGAGATGCTGCTGTCCAGAGGGAGCTGCACTCAGACCTCTGGGGAGATGCGTCTGAAAACACATGGTCAACACACAACATCAGTTAGGCTGTTTTATTTCAACTACGAAAGGCCTCACTGAGGTGTGTAAGTGGGTTTGTGGGATGTTTGTTTGGATACCCGGAGTGTGCCTGCGTGGTTCCACTTTACACTTCCTTTAAAGTTCCTTTAACATACTGTAGTAATTGGTGTGTATACGGCTCGATGTGGCTGAGAGCATTAACCTACTGTGATCACAAAATGAAATTCATCTCCATAAAGCTTCTATTTAGGCAATTATGACTGTATTTGTTGATCTTTGTAAATGAAAATAGTGGCACTACACATTTTATTTATTAAATAATATAGCTTTTTCTGTAACACAGTTCATTTTTCATCCGCATAAACTCAAACACGCTATCTATAAATGAGTATCTAGTCTATTTCCTAACACTGCTGTATTCAGTTTAAAGTTTTCAGGTGGTAAGACAAGGCAAACGGCTAAGGCATTGACCAACTTTTTTATTAAGAGAGCTTTGAAAGGTCACCCTGATGACTGACCATGAGAATGTATTCTTTCTATTCTCCTGGGAGAAAATATCCATAAAGCTCATTCACGAATATTCTGGCAGGTTGTTACAGAGCGTCAATGAGCCTCAAAATGTCTGAGTGAGTTTTATGGAAAGCAGAAGGTTAGAACTAGTGACCTTGTCTCCGCTGATTAAACTGTGCCGCCACATGGCGGATATCTTATGATCTGCCAGACTTTTTCCCGAGTATAGTCATTATCATTGAACAAAGCATGTTAAAGATACCTCGGGAATTACTGCCCGTCTTTCACGTTTGCCTTTGACCTTTGCATTAGCACTTTGACCTTTACATTAGGCCTGTGTGATGATGGACACTAAAAGGTGTAATAACTAAAACCGTATCCTTAGGCCTCTTTTGCACAGAGGTCACAATCAAAATAAGTTTGAACTTTACTTTTATTCATACTCGACTGGGTAAATAACTTGCAAATGTCATAAATACAGAGTTTGTTAATGACTAGGTGAGCTCAAGCATGTATGTTTCAAATCGATGAATGCTCATTTTGTAGATTTGAATCCTGACTGATCCATATTCTATTTGCCCTCTGACTGAAAGCCATCATAAAATAATTTTTCCCTGTAGCAAAGAATTGATCCTCATAATTAGCATAATATGAGAATATTTTCATAGATTGACATGTTTCCTTTTGTAAATAAATTTTTTTAGGTTAAAATTGCACATTCTTGACATTTCAATGCTTTCATGTCTTGTCTGTTGGTAAGTATTCAATTCATGCATTAAAACTTTAAGTGGTTTGAGAAAGTCAGAGAATCCGCCACTCTTGAGTATGGCACATGCTAATGAAGGTGTCATATTTAATGGTGCTCTCTTGATTGTTTGTTCTGGCAGCCCTGAGAGATAACCGGATTGAGCTTGTCCGAGCCACGTCGCAGGAGCTGACGATCAACATCAGTGAGGTCACGCTGACAGACGAGGGGATGTACACCTGCTCCCTCTTCACCATGCCTGTCAAAACAGCCAAGGCTTTCCTCACCGTCCTGGGTAAGACATCATTTAACACAGGATGTGTCTGGGATTGCATCCTAAATCAGCCAGCTGAAGCATTTTGAGTTATTTAGCCTTGACTTGTTATTTTACAAAATTTCACAAGCCAGTTTTGTTCATATTGACTGAATTTCTTGTAGTCTATCATCTATCATACCTAAACACCATTTTTGCACTTATAGGCCTGTATTTTTATCTAAAACTTTTTGCTCAGTGTCTTTAGAATTTAAAGAAAGATATTTATTTAAAGCAAAATAAAATAAAATACTGTTCCCGTATTTCTCCCGTATTTTTAATCTTTCTATAAAAATAAAAAAAATCCCACTGGGCATATTTTATATGTTTGCTACATTCGCTTCCGGTAAAACTCCAGTCATTTGTATGGGCCAAACCTCATCATATGAATAATCACAACAACAAATTCCAAGGTTGTCCAGTTGCCAGATCTTGTATGAAATGCATCTTTCTCACACGATCGACACATATAAATTTCAACCCATTTGTCCCCTCAACTTGGCAACCTACAGCCCAGTGATGCTACTGATATGTGCGCAGGTAGTACAGCAGGAAGGAAACAATGATCACTGGTAGAAACTGGAGAAGAAGACTCAGGTGGTGCACCAGTGAAAAAAAACGAAATATACATGTAAATATACATGTAAATGTATATTTACATGTATAATGAGATATAGCTTATTATATATTATAAGGCTATTTAATTGATTAAGTATGAGCGCTGCAAGTTTCAAAGTCAGGTGCTGAGCTGCTTTGTTTACTGCGGTTACGGGGAAATGGCTATATTTCTGGTGAAAAGCTCTACCTGCTGGCAGAGAATGAATTAGCATTTTTCAATAAGTGAACTAGTGGATCGACAAGAAGATAATGAATTATAAAACTGTAAAGATATAGCCTACACTAAGATATATTTATGTTACTAAATGAATATAATTGTTTGATAATAATTGTTTAAAGTAATATAAAAATAATATAATATAATATAAAAATAGTTACTTTTGACTCCGCTCCACCACACCCCCCCAAACAGTAAGTTCAAAACAGCGCTAATGCAGAGAAAACACAGCCGATTTCATCAGCGATTGCGGGGAAAATGGTGACTTTCGTCCAGACGTCAGTAAAATTATTCTTTTCAGCGTGTATTTGGCTTAAAAGCAAGAGTGTTTTATAATGAACGCTGATTATGCTGTGGTCAGAGATTTAGCGATTCTGAATTGATCCGTATAGTAGTAAAAGCAGGCGATTTAGCAGGTCCTGTTTGGGATCGCAGCTTGACTTGTGCTAATTTGTATTGAAAACTTTTATTTAATTATTGATTGATTGATTGATTGTGGCACTATACATAAATTGTGAATTATTAAAAAGTACTTATTTATTTCATATTAATTAATTAATTAATGGGGGGGGGGGGTACCTGCACTTATTTTTTTCCACTTCAAGCACTGTGTAAACACACATAAATCAGAATTTTTTTTAAAAGAATACACTTTTATTCAGCAGGGATGCAAATTGATAAAACATGACAGTAAAGATGTTTATATTTATAATATTACAACATTTTTATATTTCAAATAAATGCTGTTCTTTTAAATATTCTGTCCATCAAAGAATCCTGAATCCTGCTCCGGGGGTGTGTGTGGGTGGGTGTGTGTGTGTGTGTGTGTTCACTACAGTGTGTGTGCACTTGGATGAGTTAAATGCAGAGCACAAATTCCGAGTATGGGTCATCATACTTGGCCACACCTCACTTCACTAATCACTAATTCACTAATAAAAATGGACCAGCATTTCCACAAAAAGAAATAAAAAAATTTTTAAAAGCTACACATCTTAACATTGCTAATATTATTAAATGCTTCTTGATCATCAAATCATCATATTAGAATCATTTCTGAAATATCTTTTCACACTGAAGACTGGAGTGATGATGCTGAAAATTCAGCTTTGCCGTCACAGGAATAAATTACTTTTTCAATTATATTAAAGTAGAAAAGAGTTATTTTAATTGTGATAATATTTCATAATATTATTGTTTTTACTGTGTTTCTTTTGAAGACAGACAACTGTCGTTTCCAGAAAGCAGATAGATAATTCAAATTTTACCTCAGTGGGGGCATTGCAACTTTGGCCTGGATCAGGATTTAATTAAATGGATTCACCCGGTCGCCTTCAACAAAGACACAGATGATCACAGAACAGTGTTGAGAAATGGCACAGAAAGAAGTTTAATTTGTTTCCTCTATCAACTTTTACTACTTTTGTCAATCAAAAGTCAAACAGACTTTCTGTCAAGTCCCAAACATACCAGAGTTAATGTCAGCTGTGACAGCCAACAAACAGTGCTTAATGCCATAGTTCTGCATTAATTAGGAGCCCAATTAGCTAGTCTCATTTTAATTAGTTGGTGTACACCATTAAAATCATTACAGTTGTACACTCTGTCAACAAGCCTGCATTCCATTAATGTTTTGCTCATTGTGAATACATGAATGGTTACAATTAATTTCCATGTTGTAATTATTATCTAGGAAAAATATGCAGTAATATACACAATGCTTATTTATTAATTACACATTTTGTTACACGTGTTGTTATGGATATTATGCATGTTTTCACATATTTAATGGATCATTTTGACTGGACAGCATCGTTCCATCTAAATCGACACTTAAACCATCGAAAGTGTGCCTAAACATTGATAATAACACAGTTCTCCATCATTTGATGAATTACAGCTGCCGCAATCAATTGGAAATGTGCACAAACATTGAAATACCGTCGTTTGAAAAGAATCGTCTGTTTGATTACGTCTTTAATTGATTTTTCCGTACATTTCTGCCATATGTACATTAACTGAATATTGTAGAAACTTAATTTGCTGTAAAGTTGCTTTGCAACAATTTGTATTGTGAAAAGCTCTATAAAAATAAACTTGAATTGAAATACGTCAATACACCAAAGTGGTGTGAGTAAATTTGACCCTAAGTGATTTTGAGTATTACATTTGTATATTATATACCAAGAACTGAATCAATCAGAAGTGACAGCTTGGCATCTTCAGGTTTTTCTTGATCTTGGGACAATATTCAGAAACAGAACGTCATCCAGTGGAGGTTGCAGGCCACGCTGCAGTAGAATGACTGATGTATTTACTCTGTTGCTTTTTAATGCATAAAACATTGTGGTTGTTTTTGCTTTGATTTATTTCTAAGGAATGTGATTAAGGCCTCTTACTCAGGGGAGCAATAAGGCCTGTGAACTGAATGCCAAACGTCTGATCTCATCTTCAGTCAAAGCAAACCCAATATCTAATTTTCCTGACTAATGTTCCCTATTGATTTTTCTTTGTCTCCGCCCGCTACCTCAGAGAGGAAGCTCCTGACAAAGTAATGCATTTGTGGACCACAGAATTTCCTGTGTTCTTGAAATATTTCATAAGATTGAAATGCTGATTGCTTCTGAACGTGGAAACAAACATTTGAGGTTCACTGTCTTGGTGATGGTGGTAGGATAAGTTTTGATCATTGCTTTGAGTCAAGTCACATGAATCTTTTGTATGTTATAATTTGGGCTTTCGTGTGTACATAAACCATCAGTTAAATACTGGAAAGGGAATGCAACACCACGTACTGTGTGAATGAGCCTTATGACAGATTGACAGCTCAGTTTAAAAATGGATTGTTGGCCAATGACAGACTCATTTTTAATTATTATCTTTAATCTTTATTTAAGCAAATGTTGATACAATACAGTTCAAAAGTTTGGGGTCAGTAAGATTTTTAAAAAATTATAATAATAGTAATACTTTTATTAAGCAAAGATGCATTAAATTGAACAAACAGTGACACTATTGACTTTTACATTGATTGATAGATAGACAGACAGATAGATAGATAGATAGATAGATAGATAGATAGATAGATAGATAGATAGATAGATAGATAGATAGATAGATAGATCGATCGATCGATCGATCGATCGATCGATCGATCGATAGATATTAAATGTAAAATTAATTTAATTTGATTATATGTGCATTTCAATTTGATTAAATAATCAGCATATATAATTAATTTGATTTTAAATCTAAAATTGATTGACAGCCCTAGTTATAAGCTCTATTTTATTGAAGACACTGTACTGTTTTTAAACTCTGCAATAATATGATGAAAATAACCACTGAATAAAGGGTCTAAATTTAAATTAACCTCATTGAACGATAAAAAACCCCAGTCAAAATAAAAGAACTGGGGTTGTTCATAGAAGATGATAAATAAAATATTTCTAATCTTTTTCCATTAAATTCACGCTTACCTACTTTTCATATTTTGAACCCACTAAAGTAAGCCATCGTTCTCTCTTTCTCGTTTTCTTTCTCTTTCTCTCTCTTTCTCTTACTTTTTTCTGCAATATTTAGGCATGCCTAAGAAACCAGAGATCAATGGACTCACCAAGCCTGTGTTGGAGGGAGATCAAATCACACTGACCTGTGTGACCTCTGGCAGCAAACCTGCGGCTGATGTCCGATGGTTCAAGAATGAGAAGGAGATCAAAGGTGAGGAAAGTTGATGGAATACGATTGAACACACATTAACACTTATAAGACAAATCACAAAAAAAGTTTTACTGCATTTAAGTACATATTTTAAGCTCAGTATGGAAGAAAGCTTAGGTTCAGTAAAATATGTAGGTAACTGCTCATGTAGCATCTTCTCCACAAATCCGTCAGAATATAAAAAATGTCCCCTCTCAGTCAGATGGGGAGGGAGAGGATAAAAACATGCAATGACAGCATGGGAAGAGTTCTCGAAGTAGAAATTTGCTCTGCCATGCGTACAATGCGGATGGCATTGAGTGCCTTTGTCGTGTGTTTGCTGCATTTCTAAAAATACAGCGGTTCTAATTAGCAAAGAGGTGATGTTTCCCACGCTGACTGATTATTGTGTCTCTGGTGGACGGAACCTTGGGGACAGGCCTTTACAGTGAAACCCCAGAGGGTGAAGCATGGCTCAACACTTTTTATGTCTTTGCAATGACTTTGTTTAGCAGGAAATAGCTTTTTTATTTCTACATTGCTGTATTTTGTATTAAACAGCTATAAACTGTATTTAACCATATATTTAATGTATATTAATAATAACTTAGGCCAAGAACTACTCTCTTTAGAACAACTCTAAAAGGTGCTTACACAGAACACGTTTTTGTATTACACTGCCCTGCTTTTCCATTCTTTTTCTATGCACTATTTTTCCCCCTAGTGTATTTCTGTTTTATTTACTCACCCTATTGAATATTGTACTGGTTGCACTTTTCTGTGCGATTACAGTACAATAAATGCAGTCCAGAGCTTTCAAGCTTCAAAAAGGATGTAAAATCCATATAATAATATTCTAGATCATATGATAGATTTGTGTGATGGACAGATTGAAATTTTAAATAAAAATTCACAGATAATTTTTCCCTCAAGTGAGCTGTTAACTTCGGAGACCAAATCATGACCAATTTTGTGATCCAGATCAACCAATTAATCTGACTCACAGGAATCATGGATCGTTCATGATGTCTTAAAAAATCATCGTTACTTCTCTCAAGAAAAGCCTTGGAATATAGTACACATATTTAACAACCATACTTTATGGTTGTTTTTCGATTATTTTGGAGCTTGTTAGTCCAAGTTCTCATTCACTTGAAGATTGGCCAGAATATTCTTTTAAAAAGTCACCTTTTGTGCTCCACAGAAGAAAATAAAGTCCTGCAGGTTTGGAACAAAATGAAGAAATAAAAATTTTTGGGGGTGAATTATTCCTTTCATCTACAACCAAGAAAGAAAGAAATAAAGAGTACATAAAGCCTGAGCGGGAAAGTTTAGCCTCTTATCAGTGTCTTGTCAAGGGTTCTTATAATTTTGACTTCGAACAGGAATCCTGATTAGGCTCCTTATCAGATATTACGTCTGTGGTCAGTCCCTCTGGTCACTTGATAAACAGACAGAATTTGTGGGCAGGGGAGGATTTTCAGAGCGTATGTCATTTCATTAAGGGATCAGTGATGTTTCAGATGAGAATGGTAGAAAAGTAAGCTGCTTTGTTTAAGATTCCTTTAAGAAACTGATACCTGATCTCCTTACACGTGACTTGGGCTCGCTGTAGTCACAGATAAATGATACAATCTTCGTATTCGTTAACAATCTTGGTGTTTAGGTTAGGTTGGATGTATTCTTTAATTAACAGTGATTATTTAAGGCAACAAAACAACAGATTTGTATACAAGAAGACATGCATTTAACCTTGATAGATGTGAAATTTTAAACACAACTGCATTAGTGTTCGTTTCTTCACACTACTTGTCAAAATTCTGTTGTTTTCTTTTAATTAACTATGCATGTATTTGATTAATTCAGATACATTTTTCTCCAGCCGTGAGGTCAGAGATTAATATGATCATTAACGCTGAAATTTTCGCTCACTCTCTGACTCCGAGACCCCTTGTTTTGTAATACAGGTGCAAATTATTATATGCGAGTCTGTGACAAAGATGCATTTCATCCCTCAAAAATGCAAGAACGGCATTACCTAATGCGAATTTTTGTGAGCAGGTGGTTTGAACGCGAAAGTAGCATGTGGTAAATATATTTAGATATAGGAAAGGATTTGCTTTATGACTCCCGTCAGCCCACAGTCTCATGAAGCATGACGTTTAAGGGCTCTCAGCTGATTGCAAAGTGTCAGTCTTAGATATTTTCATCATGAATGTGTCTTGTGATGGATGGATCCAATAAGACAAGAGCACATTTCAAGGATGCATGAAAAAGAGTGGACCCCAGAGGGATGAAACACATATATAAAAACTCACAGGATGTTTATCATATAATTAGAACTTTCAATCAATTATTATTGTTGTTTTATTTATAATATATTCTATCTATCTATCTATCTTTTCTTTTTCTTTTTGTCACTGGCCCATGTTTAACAAAATTACAACATATTAAAGCCCTACATATATTAAAATACTGAAGACAAAAAAAAAAAATCAACAGTGAGAGATTCGGTAATGTGAGTCACTTTAGCTCTGTTTATTTTGTTTGGATGTCTTTGTTCCTTTGTCTTGGTTTCATGGCAGAGAGGTGCAAGTAAACGAAAGGATATTGCTTTTCGGCTCTGCTCACTCCAATTGGTCGGCCTGTTGTTTTCCTGTAGAGCTTCTCTCTGTCTGCTTTTGTGTTTGCTGCCTTCCTGTCGCTGTGTTTGTGAGTCGCAGCAGCTGTTGTCATCTCTGTTTCCAGCACTTCTCCACCGCTATGTGAGGCTGAACTGCGATAAACGCATTTATTTTGGAAGCCTGGACTGGGAATAGCAGTTGCATTATTGTGGGATCTCTGGGACTGTAGCAACGCTCAGCACAGTATTCAATTTGTGCCGGTCTCCAGGATGCAAGACATCTCATACTTTCTCCCCCCGAGTATGCAGAGCCCAAGACGCTCTGTGTTTGTGTGTGTATTTGTGTGTGAAATTGACAGTTGTAATGAAATCCAATATCAACACCTCTCACATTCTCACATGCCGCTCTCTCTCTCTCTCTCTCACACTCTCTCACTCACTCTCTTTCTATTTCTGGCTCCTTATTTTCATCATTGGAGTAAAAATGTGCATGTGTTTATTGCATGTTAAGCTAACCTGTAAATATTACATAGGCCGCATCTTGGCAGCCACCTCTTCCGCAGCCCATGTAGTGTGTGCACATACAGTGGGTCCAAAATTGTGAGTAAAAATCCTTCAGGTTTGTATTTTTCTAATCTAAATTTTGAACTGCAAATTACATCATCAGCATAACAAGTGAAAAGTGAAAGGTAAATTGAAAATTTTTATTTTAGAATGGCTTAGTATTTGGTTTTGTCCTTCTTTTACTTTAGTGAATTCCTAAATTCTAAATATCTCTTGTTAATTTTATTTTATATTGCTTATTTTATATATATATATACACTACCATTCAATAGATTGGGATTTTTTTTTTTTTTTTTAAGAAATTATCTTCTATTAGCTCAATGACAGTGAATACTTTAATATATTTTCAAGACATTTCAAATAAATGCTGTTCTTTTGAACTTGAATCTCATCAAAGAATCCTGAAAAAAGTATCACGGTTTCACTGATAATAGCAAGAAATGTTCCATGAAACACAAAATCGGCATAATAAAATGATTTCTGATGGATCATGAGACTCTGAGTAAATTCAGCTTTGCCATCATAGGAATATATTACATCTGAAACTATATTAAAATAGAAAACCGATATTTAAAATTGTAATAATATTTCACAATATTCCTGTTTTTACTGGCTGACAAACATTCAAAGATTAATTTTTTTCAGGGAAACACACAGCTAAAGTAGTTACAGGCAGCTTTTGACCGCAATACATGTCCATATCACTTCACCAAATGATTTCAGGTATTTCAAAGGGCCTTACAGCCTACAACAGCAAAAGAACCAAAACCCTCAACGACACTGACCAAGAAAATAAATATAGCAAACAACAAGTTAAAAACGACAAATTATTTCCATGTTTTGCCACAAAATTGTTTTATTATGTACAAAATTTTATTATGTTTTATTATGTCTCTTTCTCCCACTCTCCCATACGAACACACACACTATATATATCAAAAATGTAAACATGTACAGGTATTTAATGTGTGTGCACGATGGCTTTCTTACCCCAACAGCTTCTTCTTACATCTTGTTGAGTGCAATCAATCAATAGTCATTAAAAATGGAATTCTAAAATGCCTCCTGTGTCTTGGCAGAAACATGAATAAAACATGCACCATAACGACATTTTCCATCAGCCCTTCATCCCAAATCTCTGACAGTACCCTCTTCCCAAAGTCTCAGAGTCTACTTTGAGTTTGCTAATGCAGTGCAGAAAAATGTTTTTGTTGACTTATTTTCCAGTAAAAAAAAAACTGTAAATCTTATTAAAATAAGATCAATTTAATTGAGAATCAAAATTTCTTTTTTAAGCATAAATCTAACGAAGTTAGATATGGTTTTAGTGATGTTTATACTTAAAACAAGGATAAAATCCAGTTTGCCCATGGGGTATGAAAAATTAACTGGAGATAAAAGTCTTATCTAATGCAATTTTGCTTCTAAAATAATCTTGTTTTAAGGATGTTTAGATATTATTACTGGACAAAAATGACTGATTAAGACCACTGTACAGTATTTGCAGCAAGATGATATCAATATGCTCCTATAGAACTATGGCAATGTTTCTCTTTTCCTCCTCCAGGATGATAAGGGTGCATATCCATCCCCAGACCTCCTTGAGGGAGGATAACTCCCCTAAGGAGAACTATGAGAACATGTAACAGATTAGCCGACAGGAAAATCTTCAGAGCAGATGAAAGAGAGAGTGATCGTCATCCTCTTTTTCCTACGGGGGTTCTGCTAAAAAACGTTCTTTCATTCCATTTCGCTGTTCGAATACATGTTTCATGCACTGGTCAGTTTTGAGATTTAGCTTTTCATAACATGTTTCATAGTGGAAAGAAAACATACAAAATACATTTTTAATTGTTTATGTTATTGCATCTGTAGATTTCAATTACAGTGCATATCTTTAAAAAGGAATTTCCTCTAAATGTTTTTTTTCTCTTGCACTGAACCAGAAATCTTCACTTACATAGTTTTAGTCTATATTATATTTATTCTATAAGGTTTTCATGGGAGGGTTTGTTTATATATCCTTCACCTGATTTTGTAACATTTTATTCTTAAAGACATGATGAAAATTTAAGTTTACCCTTGATTGTAATATATCAGCAAAATGAAAAATGAAGAATGTTGAACCTGGCTTTATCCCATGTTCAGATGGAAATGCAAATTAGTTTATATTTATTTAGATAATGCCTAATTTGCATATTTAAACAACATTTCAGAAAGCTTGTAATACAAATATGTTCACAATTAATGTAATCAATCAGCTGGGAAAGTGTGGTGATAGTTTTTTTTACCCAGTTCACCTGAGGTGTCTTGCCTTAACAAAAACATAGCAACATCCTGACGAACAACCACTCAGACGACCTTCAGAAAATGTCAAATCTAACTGAAACTACTTTCATAAAACTGAGACTTTGTGCATATTGCTTGTTTGTGTGTGTGTGTGTAAACAAAATGGCTACTCTCTTTGTCTTTGTTTCACAGTGGTCATAGCCTATATGACCAAGTTACACACAAAACATCTGCTCAGTCCTGGCTGGTTAGAACAAACGCCCAGGTGCCTAGATAAAAGCTCAAAGCCGAACAAGAGAGAGAAGTTCTTAGCACTGCTTATGATAGGCAGCGAGACCGACGGCAGCCGCTGAGTCTGAACACAGCGCTCCTCACAGTTTAAGCTTCCTCTTTCATCCTGGCTGTGGGGGCCGAGAATCAGAGTCCAACTTCACAGCGGCGCACGAGACGGATAATCTCTACCGTGTGAAGAAAGAGAGGTCATTCAGATGGGAAAGTCTGTCTTGTTCTAAGTATTTGATCAACATGACATGTCCTGCATCAAACACTTCAGGATAGGGTGTAGGGTTATTGTGAAGTGATTGTAAACATGTACCAGACTGGAAAATAGTTTGAAGTGCTGCAGTTGGGCAGGTTTACTAATGGAGATTAGGACTAGGTTCATTACAAACTCAGAAATGGCGTCATTCCAGCCCTAAAAAAAACAGATTGCTGTGTGTGGAGTTTTTGATTGATTTCTGGCCGGAGCTTTAATTACTGGTCAGGCATGCGTTTCTTGTACGAGCGTGTAATTCGTTGTTTAACCAGTGTAGTACCATGTATCATTGAAGAAATTAACTACCTAATCACGACTGTTTCCCGAAACCATAATAACATGGTCACACCTTCGTCGTTTGAACCACGTTGGTTCAACAATATAGGAATGTCATTAATGACTATGTAATACTCTGGGGTTTCCTTAGGCATTTATGCATATGTGCACACTTCAAAAAACAGTACAGTTTGTTGACAGGCTAATGAAATGTAAATATATATTTAAATGGAATTAAAATTATAGAATGTATCGCTTGCATGTTTTGTACAAGATGATCTATGTCAGTCCACATGTAGTACTAACAATAAATTGTGCTTCTAAACTCAGGTCAAGAGCTGTAGTTCCAAACACACAAGTCTGCAATGCTGTTTGCGAATGCTGGATCTATGGTATCAGAAAATGCAGAATCGTGGAACTATGTTAGTTACGTCAGAATTTCAACCATAGTTGGCAAGCGATGCTTTTGGGAAACAACACCCCAAGTCGAGAGCTGTAGTTCCAAACACACGTTTGCGAATGTTCTTTGTAACTGGTTTCAGGGAGCGAATCGTTGTACTAAGTTAGTAATGGCGGAACGGAAGTTGAGAGCTGTAGTTCCAGCCACACATATTTGTGATGCTCTTTGTGAATATTCTTTGAAACTATGGTTTTGGGAAACGCAGAATCATTGAACTTTTAGTAGCAACGGTATTGCGACCACAGTTGGAATAACAGTGCTTTTGGGAATTACCTGGTGGGGCATTTGACAGACAACTGGGTAGGGCTTCCACACAGATTAGTGGGTGTGACTTTTGACATAATGTGGGTGGAGCTTGTGTCTACAAGTGTGTCTCTGTCACCAGTGGCATAACGACATTGATAAAACGGCTTATCCTGTGAATGTGCAGTTGCGTCCTAGAGGAGATGATATCATCACACTGTTAGCAGCCAGACAGTGTGTGTGTGTGTGTGTGTGTCAGAACAGAATCATTAATTCCAACCGGGCTCAGACAATCGCATCAACAAATCCCATCTCAGTCTAGCGTATTTGACCCTAGTGAAAGAACTGCCAGCAGGGAGACTGTTTGTGTAGATTAGAGAGATAAAATTGTACGGCACCAGAAGGAGCTTTTACATTGACACCCACACTGACCATTAATGAAAGATATTTGAACAGTGAGCCATGGCGGAGGGCTGTGCGGTAGGAGTAACTGATATTTATTGTGATCCTGGTTGGGGATTGGAGGGTATTTGTTGAAATAATGTTGTCGTTATCGGTTCTCATGTCTCTGGGACATTAGGATTAGCAGTAGATAGATGAGATGGGTGTTCAGTCGCCCGCTGCAGAGCTGCACTCGCGTGTGGAGAAACTCCTGAGTCTCTCACCACAGGCAGAAGATTATGCTGCATAAATAAACACAAACTGACAATTTTTGTGAGGAAATTCAAAACCGCTGCCTCGATTTTAAGCTCTCACCACGCAAACATACAGCCAACAGCCAACTTCAGTCAAATACACACAAAAATATGCCTCCATCCGCTAGGAATGACCACTGTGTTTAGCCTGAGAGCAGTTTGCGGTGATCGGATAAAGAAAACTTTTGCTCTCTCGCCCTCTCTCTCTATCTTTTTCATTCTCTCTTTTTATATCCCTCTTGCGCGCTCGCTAATGGGCTTGCAAAATAGGGTAGAGGTGGCGGAGATGAGCTGCACACCTTTGTGCCTCCTGTTGTTCTAAATACCTCCCTTTTAGGTGGAAAACAGCATTTGAATTCAGAACTGCTCACAGCTGAAATGAAATGCTAATCTCACCCCACGTTTTATTCTTTCCTGTTCTCAGCTGCTCTCTGGGCTCACCATATGCCATAGCTATCGCAGAGTTCCAGGAAAGCATTCCGGTTCCAGAAGAAGCGCAACACTCAGCCTCAAATCCGTTTTTTTTTTATTGAATTGCATCCAACTATGTACGTAATTACACGTGCTGATGTGTGTGTAATGAAGATTACATACAGTTTTAACGGAGTTGTGTGCATTAAATGAGAGCTTGTGTGTGTGTGTGTGCGCACACTGGTGAGTGTGTTTCTGTGGTAATGTTTCTATTACTGGTTTGCCGTCATAAATATTAATGTAAAACATGCTGACCTTAATTTCAATTCTGTCTGCTGGCAAATCTCTCCCCTCTCACCCACTCACTAACTTACTGAGAGGGACAATAGAAGTAGACATGGCCAATGAACCCTCATTATGCTGTTTTTTTTTCTCCAGGTGGAAGGATTGTTGAATGAATGGATGAGTATATGAATAAATAGATGATGTAGGTGAATGGGCATAATAGATTTAGGCAATCAAATCAGTAGAAAGCAGATGATGTTTTAATTTCGATGAGATCCTAAAGTGCTGCATGAATGTGAGGGGGGATGGCAAAATTCAGGTGAAAAGTCAAATGAGAGAAGGTGTGTGATTGGCTGACTACCCTGTCAATGCAATAATGGCAGTCTACCATTTTCACAATTGGTCTGTAAATTGGAATGGGTCAAACTGGTGGAAATGGACAAAATAATAACTCCAAACAACTAAACTAAACAACCTAGAGCCACTTTAGGTAGGAACTGGAATCTGTGAGTAAGATATTTTTAGTGAACAAGCAGCTCAGGTAAATTAAAGGTGTACCTATGTGCCTGTTATGTTTGCCTGTTAATAAAAATAAAGTGACTATTAATAATAGGTAAAAGAAAAAAGAAAGAAAGATCAGCAGTATCAAATAAGATCTATATAAAACATGCAGTTTACTTTCTTTAAACCAATGTAAAAAATATGTTGATGTTGTTGGTTCTAATACATAGTATTTATTAAAGCCAACTGACATGGAAGTATTTTCACATTGCGTTCCCCATAGCGACCCCTAGAGGACGCAGTTCGAAGTTCCACGAAAGGGAAACACTTTTTGTGTACTTTAAATGAAATTATACTGATCAAAATAGACTATTATTATATTGTTTGCTTGAGTGTAAAATAAATGGTGTCCCATAAGCTTTCAACTAAGAAACCACATAATTATTTAAAAAATAATAATAACAGGAAGGTGAGTTTACTAAAAATCCCAAACACAGTAAAGGGACTTTGCTTCCTCATTTCAGAAGATCACGACTTGCTTCTGAGTTGTTCCAACTGTATCATGCGCTGAAGTTGATCTAAAGAAACTTCTAAAGCATACTGGGAATCTTCACAGGATGTAACCATGGGGTGGAACAGACTTTCCACTTCCACATCTAATTGCTGAGAGTGTTTGTCTATTCTCAAATTAAAGTTTTCTGTTGGCTCCGTTCACAGCCATACAAAGTGTTATTCATCTGAACACTCTTATGAACAGACTAACAGTCTGTCTGTTTGTTTGTTTATATATCCGGAATAAAAATTTACCCCCAACCTATTGACTGCATCCCATAAGCATCTCAAGAGTATAGGAACCATAGAACTGTACCTTCCTCTCTGCGTGTATATATGTGTGAGTGTGCACGCGTGTGTTCAGGTTTCAAAATGATATCTTCTGCATGCTCAGATGCTCCTGAGCGGGTGGCGACACCTCCAGAGGAAGCTGATTGACAGCTTGGCAGTGATAGCAGGAGTGATTCAGGAGTAGAGAAAGTGAGGGGGAGCAAATGGAAAGAGAAAGACTAAAATGATCTGTATAGGTGAGAACTGTGTGGATTCGTATCTTACAGTTAGACCTGAGTCTGAAGGTTTTGGAATGAGTGAAGTCTTGTGTGATTCTATCTGAATCTAAAACTCAATAAACAAAACATGGTTTGCATGGTGCACTAATTTATTCCTTTTTTCCTTTGTGTTTCAGGAACCAAACAGTTGAAACTACATTTTAAAGATTTTAAATAAAATTATGATGTAAATGAGGTAGTTTATGCATCCTGGTGTATGGAATGTTTTAGGGAAAAAAACATCCCTAAAATCTCTTTATCCAAAGATTTGAAAGGTTCAGATTTTGACTATATATGGAAACTTCTAGAGGTTCCAAATATGATGCGAGTTATAGAACTCTTTAAAATTCTGTAGAACCATTTCTTCTGTAAAATATGGTGATTCAATGTAAAAAGGGTGTTTGATTTTACATTCTCTCTGCTGTTGGATAAAAAGAGCTTGTTCTGTTGTCCTTACATTTGTTTGAACAACTGTTTGACAAAAGTAAAATCGCAGGGGACATACGTGCCTGCATCGTGGTCCAATCCCACACCACGCCATGATAAGTGGTCCTCTGTAATGGAGAAAGCACACTCTTCTTGGCGTTTAGTCTCAACCCCAGCTCTCTCATGTGGGCGAGAACGACATCTCGATGTCGAACCACCATCTGCTCTGACTGAGCTAAAATCAACCAATCGTCGATATAGTTTAGTATGCGGATGCCCTGGAGTCGCAACGAAGCCAGGGCTATATCCACACACTTCGTGAAAGTGCGGGGTGAGAGTGCAAGGCCGAAAGGAAGAACAAGATATTGGTACGCTTTGCCCCCGAAAGCAAACCTCAGGAACTTCCTGTGAGTGGGAAGGATGGATACATGGAAGTATGCGTCCTTTAGATCGACCGTGACAAACCAGTCCTCGGACCTGATCTGAGACATGACTTGCTTGAGAGTAAGCATCCTGAACTTCAGTCGCTTGACTGAGCGGTTCATATGATGTAGATATAAAATGGGACGCAACCCCCCATCCTTCTTCGGAACTATGAAGTACCGGCTGTAGAACCCAGACTGCCTTGCATGAGGAGGGACCACCTCGATGGCCTCCTTCCTCAAAAGAGTGACTACTTCTTGTTCCATGACCAGAGCCTGCTCGGGGCCCACCAGTGTGGGCGTCCCCTCTCTACAGTGTGCAGGACCCACTGAGACACATTTGGCAGTAGTTTCTACGCTGCCAAAAAGTCTACTATGGGAATCAGTCTCTCGAGACTGATCTCTGGTGTAATGCGTGCAGCCAGGTTGGTGCCCTGTAACGGCGAACCGGCAGGGAACACCGAAACCTGCTGTTCTAGAGACCTCTGAGGAGGTGGCGAGCCTCTTAGCACCGCTACGTTTCCGGGCGGTAACTGAGAGGGGTGCTCGCGGGAGACCGCTGTGCCCTGTAACTCCGGCAGGGTTAGCAGACCGATCTCCTGAGGGCACTGAGGCGAGACGGACACCGTGTAATGCGGTGTAACCCGCTGCACCCCAGAGGGGACTGCCCTCATGAGTCCTGGGCCAGTGGCGTCAGGACTTTTTGGCCGAGGACCTCTTAGTCTTAAGTACGGTCCGCAGATCCGGCTTAGACTTCGAGGCCCCCGACCTAGAGCGTCGCCTCGACCCACTGTCACGACACGGGGGAGTAGGTGAGGCCACGCTCTGTTTTTCTGTTTTTGTGCATTGCTGACCACCTCAACCTCCTCAGAGGAAGAGAGGTAAACACCTGCTCTCACTCGAGAAAATTAATTTATTTTTTTCGAAGTGCCTCTGTGTGAGGCAGTAACATACGCTACCAAAACGGCCGTCAGCTCCCCTTTTTTTTCGAGAGCTGACTCTGCGTGCTTGCTCTCAAGCAGACAACAAACAAGCTGTGTGTATCCCCACCCGTAAAGTAACGCGGGCAGGGAAGAACACACAGCCTGAACGCTGCCTGCCCTCGCTTTCCTTAGTGTCTGGTTTTGCCTTGCTTTAGATTTCGTGACAGACAACAATAAATAAGACTCACAAACAGATATCAGACTGACACACACACAGAGCGCTTGCTGAATGACAAAAGCTGACGCTGGTCTCACCGCACGTGCTTTTATAGCTTCCTGGTCATTACGTCACCCACCGTGACGTCTCGCCCATCTATTGGTCTGATTACACACGAGGTTCAGAGCCCGTCACGCTGAAGGGCGTTCCTCTAGCGTTTCCGATGCAGCTCGAGTTCCTGAAGAGGAATGTAATTTATACTCTTAAAGATCCAATAATATCCTTTTGATGAGAAATTGTAGTATTTGTTAAGCTCATTGAGATGCAGTGGATTAATTGCCTTGGATTTGTGTTTTAAGTGCTACTAGACAGCGGTGTGTGCAGCATAAGCCTATAAACGCAGAATCCATTAACACATTGAAACAAACAAAACAAAACGCAATCTGTTTTTCAACTAATAGAGTTTTCAGAGAGGAGTAAGAGGAGCTGTTTTACTCTGATAAATGGCTCATGTGCAACACTATACATCAACACTAATTATATAGAAAAAAATGTAGGCTAAATTAATTAACATTCAATGAGAATTTACTTTGTAAACCGATGAAATGAACCTGTCACCATTACAAAAAGTAACTCATGCTTCATTTGCCACGAGAATTCAGCTCAGTTAAATGCAAAAACAAGAACTGAATAAATATTTTTGACTTTGAGAGAGAGATAAGAGTTCAAGTTTTACTTTTACCAGTTTTATCCAGTTTTGGAAATGAGAAAAGATAGAGACAGGATTCAAGAGCATTCTAAACACAGTGATGTGCGTCAGTGGGTGGAAATAATGAATGCAACTCAACTCTGTCTTCACACAACTAAAGTTTTCTATTGAAACAAAGTCTTAAAAAAGATTGGAGTATCTCTCTGAACCCTTGTGTTTCCAAATACTTCAAGTTCTCACTGTAAATTTGACTGTAATGTATGTGAAACTCTGAAACACATGATGCTGTGCTTATTGTCTTTCTCAGGTGCCAAAGAGGTGAATACCAGTGGCAAGACTTTTACAGTGAAGAGCTCCCTTCAGCTCCTGGTGAACCGGCATGATGACGGTGTGGCCTACACTTGTAGAGTGGACCATGTGGCCCTAATTGCCACCCACGAAGAGACCACACAGGTCTTGGAGGTCCACTGTGAGTACAGCTGGGTCCCGACTCAAACCAACATCCCATGATGGTTAGAACCATAAACCTAAATCCACAAATGTGAAACTGCTTGAAGTCTTTTACAAAGTAATGAGTTTAAAAAGTAAGGAAACACTTTGTAAACTTTTTAATTTTGAAACTCTCATTCATTATACCAACCAACCAATCAATCAATCAATTGCTAGCTTAAGACATGGAAAACTCTGCTCCCCATCATTAGAATATGGAAAAAACGTTTACTGTACTGACCACACTGCAAAAAATCGATCAATCAAACAATCAATCCATCAGTATTTTTGTCTTGCTTTCCAGTGAAAATGTGTAAAAATACTTCAATCAAGATACATTTACTTGTGAAGCAAAATGGCCTAAGATAAAAAAAAAAGTCTTGTTTTCTGAGAAACCGATCAAAATGACTAAAGCCACAAAACACATAATTTTGATTTCATTGGGTTTTCAATGACATATTAAACTTACTATGAAAAGTAATTTTGGCAACTTTTAAATCCTGAAATTTGGTGTTTTGATGCAAAGATTATGCAATAATTACAGACAAAAATCATTAGAGTTTCTCTTTGAAGTGTTGACATTTAATCAATCTACTGAGATGCAGTGGAGCACTTGGGCCTGAGCAACACGTCACATAATTTATCTTTTGATCTCCGTGGAGTGTCATTCCTCCACTTGGATGCTGCTGTCTGAAACAATATTTCTTTGTTCGTCTCTGTGTCTCTGTCATAGATGCTCCCTATGTAGAGATCAAACACTCCATACCAGCCCCATTGGAGGGGCAGTACCTCAAACTGGAATGTGTACCTCATGGAAACCCCTCGTAAGCATTCACAATTTATCAGCATCTTGTTGAATTATAATGTTTGCAAAGAGCTTTGGGAAGATGCGTTGCATATCTACTGCACCAAGGAGAAATTGCCCTGTGGGCAGGCCTGCGGCTAGCAGCTTATAACCACATGCTTGCATTAATGACTCATAAATGTGATTCTGTTGAAATTAAACAGCTATGAATATATAACCATAAATTCACACTGAAAAAAACATTATGAAGCTCTTAGCCGTTGGTACAACTGAAGCTAAAATAAGGCCAGTGTGTTCTAATATTCCCAAAGAAAAAGGCTGACAAATCTTTGATAAACTTGGATAATCCAAATTGCTTAGTTTAAAGCTAAAGTTGAAAACTTTACAACTCTCTCAGTGAATTTTGCTTTCTCAAAGCCTTTGCTCTGAGATCTTTTATGAAAAGTCTTGTATAGGAAAACATACTGTAACTTTCAAAACTCAAACGCTTCAGAACATTTCGCTGTAAAAAAGATTATCGGTTGACACTTAAGCTGCAAAAATGGCTTATTTTGTATTTCCATAATATTCCAATATCATATGAATACATCTGAATTCATGCAAACAAATTATCCCTCATTTATGTCAACAATGCCTTTTCAGTGTACAGATACTCTGTCTACCCAGTCACAGTGATGTAATAGTGAGGAAGCAAAACCAAGGCTGCCAAACCTTGTGTTGTTACTGGCTGTGTGTTGCACCTACAACTCTGCATATCATTGTGCTGCAGTAAATGTGCCGAAGATTATTACTGAAGAATGGGATATTTAAAAACTAAACTAAATAATAATCATAAAAATAAATAAATAAAAATAAACCTAATTATTAAAAACGTTTGTGATATGACCTTTTAACGCATGTTCCATAATGGAAAATAAACTGAATTTTGTTTTTAATTAGAAGTTAAAAATCAATGTTTCATCAGGCCAGACCCAGTACTCTGGACTAAAGATGGAGGAGAGCTGCCAGACCTGGACCGGGTGATTGTCGAAGGAAGAGAGCTCACCTTCATGTCACTGAACAAAACAGATAACGGCACCTACCGCTGTGAAGCTACCAATCACCTCGGCACCAGCCACGCTGAATATAAGCTGGTTGTTAAAGGTGAGTGACAGACAGATTGCATTAACCTGTCTGTTAAAGCTAACACAGCTCTTGCTGCTGTCTTGGAAAGCATCTGCATTGCTAATTAAACCTACGTTTCTACCCTGCTAATAAATGTTGTTTTATTTGAACCCCTTTGAAAGATGAAATGCCTTGAAATGATTGCTGGCCTGATAGATTAAAAAAAATATCGAGCTTAAACGATTAATTCAGCCAAAAATGGAAATTCCGTCATCCTTTACTCACCCTCATGTTCTTCCAAACTAGTATGACTTCATTTATTTTGCAAATCACAAAACAAAACATTTTCAAGAATGGCAACTGTTTGGAAACCCAAACTTTCAAACTTTATTTTGTAACACCATATTTGTTGTAGTATTTCTATAAGCGACCAGTGTTTCAATTTGATTTGAGAGTGAATAAAGGCTTAAATTTCAATCTGTTCATCATAGAAAGTAATCACATTTTTTCAGAAGTCTTCATACAAGTTATGGATTAATTAAATTTAATTTATGGAACTCATATTCATAATATTGGCAAAAGTTAGCATTATGTGCTACAGAAGAAGAAAGAAAATCAAATGTGCTTGAAAATAAATGATGACAGAATTTTTACAGATTTTGAAATATTCCTTTAATTTAGTGACAATTTTACAAAGACATATAATCACCTGTGCATCATAAATCTTGCACAAACAATGTGTACATATGCAGCAACCCATTTTTCTTCTCTGATTTCATTTAAGAGAATGAGTTTCACCCACTTAGCATAACAGCAAAGCATGATGGGTTTAGAGGCTACACTGCGTCCACATCTGCCATCTCTTTCATCAGAGGCAGCTGTGTGGATACGCTCACAGGCTAAGAATGGATATGTGGGCATCAAGCGGAAGAGTCCCCCCCCCCCC
>NW_015505257.1:1883152-1896784 GCF_001515645.1 Sinocyclocheilus grahami | reverse complement strand
AGCCCCCCCCCCCCCGCTTGTGCCTTTGCCTTCTTGACACTAAACCCCTCCAGGCTGAAAAAATCTTCCTCTACCTCTCAGTTCGAGAAGTTTCTTTTTCACACTTTGTCCTTCTATCTCGGCTTTTGTATCATCCCACAGGGCGTCTTAAGAAGATTTAATTAGCAGTTATGGTGCAGTGTAGGGGTCCAGCCAGTGGTTCATTGAAATGTCAGGACACTATAACAACAAGGAGAACCAAAGCTCTTAATGATGTTGATACTATAAAACTGACACCTTCTCTGTAGGAATAAAAACCTAATTGGGTGTCACAAATATAAAGCACCATGTCTGAATTCATTACTGTCTTTTTAAATGGCAAAACATGATGCCGTGCTTCCAACAGTGATTAGCACAAAACCTGGAGAAATATAATGGTCACTGTCCTTCATCAGATCACCTACCTTGTATTGTGCCAATTGAAAACGCAATATCACCTGTTCAACATGCAGCCGATCGCTTTATATTCTAGGCAGAGGGCTGCCATGTCAGTGCGGTACTTGAGTGAGAAGTATAGTCAATATTATTATTCAAATCTCACCCTTAATTAAAATTGGGCCATGACATTTAAATACGATATTAGAGCAGGCCAATAGTATCTAGGCTGTTTGAACAGGTTTGAACACTTTAATAAATCTCTATATCCCCCCAACTAAAAAAAAAATATTAAAATAAAAAACAAGAACCAAAATTTCATGATCTGCTAGTTCCATAATCTACACTTTTAAAATGATCACAATTTCTGTTATATAGTTAGGGGTTTTAACTGTGATTTTCTGCAACACCATTTCATCAAACAGAAAAATAATGAATGTTTTTAAAAGTTTTCCAAACAGCTCACTCTGTTGGTTGAGTTAGTGTTGCTATGCTGGGCTGGCCGGATGATCAAACGAAAAAAATATATGTTTATACTTTTGGAGAAATCAGCCAATGAATGGCTTGTAGTCTCTGCATATTAATCTAGTATAGAATTGTATTTATTTATTTATTTATTTTTTGGTTACAAAACATTACTCAATCTCTTCCACCATACAGATAAATGCTTGCAACCCTGCCATCTGCAAAGACATCATTTAAATTTCAACTTTTTAAATGATCAACTATTGTATGTATATGTTAACATGTACATAGCTGATAATTTCACAAGAGCAAGTGATTTTGCACAGGAATGACTTGAATAATATCTTTGCGCATTTTTCTGTTTGGTTGAAGTGTTTCTTCATATCCCTGGGCAGGAGTCTTCTGTTATGTCCTAAATAGCTTTCAGCTTTCATTTAATACTAAATGCGTTATAAATAATGTACTTTGGATACCAAAAATACTCCCAGTTTTATCCTTTTCAAAAACTCCCAAGGCTCCAGCCATCATTAGTGGTGTTTGATTAGGCAAACAATAGTACTATTGCTGTTACTCAGAGCTATGCCTTTGTTGATATTCATAACCCTAGGAATATCAACAAACCCTTTTTAATACTACAAGTATTAAACTATGTGTAATTCATCCTGCATTGTTTGTGCTACAAATGTGAACGATACATCAAATAATATGATTTGCTATTACTTTTCTAAGTGATTGGACAGTAAAACCGCTTGAAACAAAGCCAATCCGCAAACAAAACACACTAAAAAAACACAATGCCCTGAGTTTTGTATGGTCTGGCACCACTCATATTTTCCTCTGAGGATTAATAAAATCTAGTCGCGAGCTGCTGTTTATGAATGTCGGCTCCTGGAACCTGTGGTCTGTCAAATTTCTAGTTAGCCAGAGCTGGTAGCTGCTGTGCAATTTTGAGCTATCAGTTGGATTACTCTGCTTGTCTGCTTGAGTCCATTAGTACGAAGGCAGACTGGTGATTTAACTTATCAACTTGAGCCCAACTCTGCTCTTGTGTCCTTTGCATGCATAGAGCATGTTTAGTGCAATGATAAGGGCTGCCAGCATTACACTGATTGTCGAACCAAAATCGATTTCAAGAGGCTTGAATAATACCTGCTGTTTTTAAAAGCATAAATCACTCAATTTAAACTGCACCTTGAAATTGTATGAGATTAAAATAGATTAGTGTGAACTTTGCTTTTGTGTAAGAACATTTTAGCTTGGCCCCCTTTACACCGAAATCTTCAGTGGTTCAGGGATCAGAGATAGATCCTGACATACATTCAACAAAGGGGTTAATGCTGTTTTGTTAATCTTTTTTTCATTATCCACATAAATTTATGGAATATTTAACATACAGGTTGAACAATAAATAATCAGTATCCGCTACAATTTTCTGTCATGCTCTTTGTAATAATCAAGTACAATCCAATCACACTGGAGACCTGATACAAGCGAAAATTTATAATAAATACATTTTAAAACAAAACTTTTTTTTACATTTCCTTTATTGTGTAACAATTGGCATTTAAGCTATCCGTGGAGTATTTTTCACCATTTTGACCAGTTTTGATCTGGTCTGGCGCCCAGACTATCCTAAATTAATTTCACCCATCTAGTAAAAGTTGGCTACTGTTACAGGTGTAAAGCTATAAGGTGCCGTCCACGACCTGTTGAGCTCCTCATGCACCTCCGGGAAGAAAGGCACTGAGCCGGGGCGCTGAGAACCAGCGCGGACCACCCCGAGAACCAATCGTGCAACCTTGAGGGCTCGGGACACGGAGAAAATCCTACCCCTACGGCGGCCCGGGAAAGCAAAGCCATTATTTCTGGATCCGATACAGGCATTGCTACGGTCCCGCGTCGGTCCTACGACGTGACGTCGAGAGTGACCGACTGAAAGGGAACCATTTTTGGTTCCACAAAGAAACCGTTCAGTCAAAGGTTCTTTAAAGTCTCTTTCTTACCTTTTTGTAATCTGAAGAACCTTCTTTCGCCACAAAGAACCTTTTGTGAAACAGAAAGGTTCTTCAGATGTTAAAGGTTCTTCATGGAACCATTTAGACAAAAAGGTTCTTCTATGGCATCGTGAAGCACCTTTATTTTTAAGAGTGTACCATAAAAAAAAATAAAAGCATGTTAATGGCAGGTGTAAACTGGGTATAAGTCTCTTGACCTATTGTTAAAAAAAGCTTTACTTTTACAGGAAAACTCCAGCTGAGTAGCATCTGCTCTTTTACATTTTTAAAGATGCACTAATACTAAGCTCCAAACTGCCCTGATATAAAGATACATTATCAGGAACAAAAGGCGTGTTATGGTTATTGTTCTTCACATTTTGTCCAGCATGTCAGCTGTACAGACCACTTTTGATAGTTCATCAAATATTGATGCTTTTCTCCCTGCATGCGGCTTGTTTTTTCCTAGCATTTTGTGAGCAAAACTGTCACTTTGCCATGTTTGATATACATGTATATACAAACCAAACCCATTATCCATAAACATCATAAAGAAAGACATACATTTCTGGAATGTTAGGTGTCCTGTGCATGTGTGCATTGTTAAATTAAACCCATTCAGTTTTTATTTGCATTCTGTCAGCATGACAACTATTGTGTTTCATTTGTTCCATTGTTATAGGAATGTTTTCTTCCCCTTGTCATTGTTGTTTTGTCTTTTATCCGTCCTTTTTTTGTTTACATGTTTGTTGTCATTGTTGTTTGTCACGTACAACAGATGCCCCCACCACATCGTCACCATCCACAACTTCCCCTGCACCCACCCTCCCAGACAGTACAGGTCCTTTAGACTCCAAGCATCTCAATTCTGCTGTCACCGGTAACAGAGGTACTGTACAACCCCACTGCCCTTCCTCCTTTTCCTCCTCGTCTCCCTCACATACCTCCCTCTCCATCCCGATATTTCTTTCTTTTCCCCAAGCGAGTTTCCTCTGACTGAAGTCTGCAGCTCCAAGGACATCTGGAGTATTTTTGTACCCAACAGTCACTCTGCACCTTTGCTTGTCCTCGTTTAGTTCCTATCTCTTCCTTCCACCATCCACTTGTTCTAACTATGATTTCTAGCATCTCAAATGTGACAGATTGAGCCCTTGCTGTGTCTTTATCTTCCATCAACCCATCTTATTAAAGTACGGAGCCCCAGACATGGCATGCAGGAAAAAAATTGTAGGCTAAATCATGCACACGATTTATAAATCGAGAGAACACATTAGTAAATTGTGCGCACGAATTAGCAAATCGAGGGAACGAAATAGTAATCGTGTGCACGTTTTAGTACATCGAGGGAACGAGTTAGTAAATTATGCGTACGATTTTTTTTTTCTTGCATGGCATGTGCGGGGCTCCGTATTAAAGGAATGAATCAACAAAAAAAATTTTGTTTTTTTTCCGTTTCAATCCTGTATGCCACAATTTTTTTTGTTCCGTGGAACACAAAAAGATAATTTAAGAGTAAGTTTTGTACACTGAAGAAAAAAAAAGTGTAGAAACAATTTTCACAATTGCTACTAAGTTTCACAAATACAAAGAAATGGCATGTAATTAAATGTGAAATGAACTAAAATAGTATTTTCTTGTAAAACATACTCTAATCATCTTTGTTTTTTTGTTTTCATTTTTTAAAGGGGTCATATGATGCGATTTCAATTTTTCCTTTCTCTTTGGAGTGTTACAAGCTCTTGGTGCATAAAGAAGATCTGTAAAGTTGCAAAGAATAAAGTCTCAAATCCAAAGAGATATTCTTTATAAAAGTTAAGAGTCAGCCACGCCTACCTAAAACAGCTCGTTCTAACATGCCACCACATCACTATGAGAACTTCAACCCAAATATTCAGATGTGTGCAGCACATTTTATGGTGTACCGTTTCCTGATCCTGGGAGAGTAGACTACAATGCCGGCTGTTCCTCCTCAAAGACTGTAAGTACGTTTTTTATATTTAAAACGTGTTAAAAGACAGTATAAGTCATTATAATCCATAATTATGTCCCCACTGGATGCAACGAATGCCTCGTTTATAATGGGTTTTCGTGTTTTTGAATCATCGCTCCGGCCTGACAGGGCATCATCACAGTATGGTAAGGGGCGTAACATTTCCGTCACACGCTTGAGGTATTCGGCCAATCACAACGCACTGGATAACTGGCCAACCACAGCACACCTCACTTTTTTAGAACGAAGAGCTTTGTTAAAATCGACACGTTTCAGAAAGGCGGGGCATAGAGGAGAAACAATAATGTACAGTATGTGGAAAATAATGTTTTTTTTTTTTACCTTAAACCGCATAAACACATTTCATTACACCAAATACACAAAATAATGTTCTTTTTAGCAGCATCATATGACCCCTTTAAATAATTTCCCCTCCGTTGAAGCTCTTAAAAGTTTTGACTCAAAAAACTGTGCATCCAAGCCAGGTTTCATCTCAGTCACCTCAGTCATGCGAAAAACCACTGGTTCTTGCATATATCATATCATAACGTCAAACAGCATATGGGTTTGGAACAAGTTTTGGGGACTGGCAAATGACAATCTGTGTTAGATTCGACTTTGTTCACCTTCACTATCCTCTGTCCTGGAGTTTGTGCATCTTGAGAGGGTCTGAAGTTCAGACCCTGAACAACAGTCTCCATCAGTTAATACCTAAACACCAAGCCTGTAGGCATATCTGTACCATGTAACATAAGTGTTCTTTACATCCTTGCAGTGATCGTCCAGTCTCCGGAGTATCAGGGTCGGTTTTGTTTCTTGTTTATGAATGCTTCAGCTAAATATAAACAGTGCGATTTATAAGGTGTATTTAAAAATTTTCGCACTCCCCATGGACTCTCCATAAGGTTGTTTGAATGTCTACCTATTTTCGTGCTACTTGTGAGGGGTGCAGCCCTGTTGGTGCAACTTTGAGTTAAGTTTGTAAACTAAAACAAAAAGGCTGTGCTTGTGTGCATGGTATCCTCACGGTTCCATTCTTCAAAGTGGCTTACTTGGTTAAATTTGAGGATAACTTGGACTAAACATGGGATTTTGTGGTCTTTGATACAAGATTAAAGTTTATCCGGCATCAGTATGTTCCTATTCTTGAAGATATCCCAGTTTTATGCCAGGTTATGCTGAAATTATCCTTTAAAACCAGAATGAAATCAGCAACTTGTGAAGAAATACCGCACATATTCCCTCAGTCGAAAAGGATTTCTCTCCAAGCTTGTAATGCTCAACGTCTGCGGTGTTAACAGATCTTATTTCTCTAAATGCATTAGCAGCTCATTCTCCTGCCCACGATCAATGGGGGGCGTACCAAAGACAAATTTCTGGCCTCATCGTTCTGCCGGGCTTAATGGAAATAATAACTCTTCCTCAAAGAAACACAGGACCCAGACGATGCCATCAGTGCGTCTCCCGTCCCTGTTAAATTGGCCAAATGTGTTTTTATGGCTTGCAAATTAGCTGTGACCTTATGAAGCTGAAAGGTTGAATACAGTACTAGGGATGCTGAGAATTTAAAATATTTACAGCTCACTTTTCATAATCAGCATGAAAGCGCCCTGCTGTAGACCCCTGCGCCGTTATTGTCCCACAGAGACACTTTTACAGGGATGATGATTGGTCATGTCTTTTGTCTTTAGACAGGGAGAGGAAAGTGCAGAATTGTATCTGTTTTAGGGAGGGTCTGAGTCTGGGTTCATTAGCCAAGGCCAGAAATGAAAGGAAGGACAACAAAACACAGCAGTTTTGCAAAATTACTAGAAAACTTTTTAAACTTGTCCAGCGTCTCTGCCAAGAATTACCCGGCTTAATTGGATTTAACTCCAGGCTCCAGGACGTAAACAGAGAAGGGGCTATTGTGGAAGTACTGACGTTTTTGAAGCTTTGAAATATGTTGGCTTGAAAAAGACACCAATTATTTCGAATTATTTCCTATAATTTCAGCTGTAGGTCACTGTGGATTCCTCCAAGACCCTTTGTCAAAAGAGACACGTTATACATGGCTGGAGACTGCAAGGAGTCTCACAGTGTGGAGTGGAACATATGTTTCTTGAAGCGTTGACCAGAAACCCAGCAATTACTCAACATGGCCACACCACAGGAGCATAATAGGCAGACGTGGGCCTGTCAGTTGTGGCCTAGATACGGCCTTGTGCATGGGCTGTAATCCCAGTAAGAAGCAAGCAAATGAGCAATCCTCAGAGAGTTATTTGCATGTTCCAACACTTTGCTCCTGGTCTGCAAGCAGTGTGTGCCGCCTTGGAAAGCTCTGTTCAGCCAATTGCTTGCTTTACGAGAAGTCTAGAGCCCCGTTTGAGTTTCTTGAGTTATTTCTTCAAATCGCATGAATGCTTGTAGCTGTGCATGTGTAAATCACAAGGCAATTCTGCATGGTTAAAATGACAAAGTAGCCATGGGGATTTGTTTATAAACTGCACATTCATGTTCCAGTAAAAATGATAGTCTTTTAATTTTTGAAATGATGTTTCAACCTTAGAACTAAAACCCTTTAAGAGAATTAGGAAAAACTTTTAAAATTAACTTCATATTGTTCCTTAATGCATTTGACATCTGTTACCCGTGTGAAAGAGATAGAAAGAAATGCATTTTTGTTGGTTAGCAAAGTGCAAAGATTACACAAGCATGTCATTTTATGATTGAAAGTGATGGAGGGAAATTTCAGCATTTTGAATTGGTTTTTCCTAACAAAATAAAAATAGATTAAGAACAAGAATATTTGCAAAATTGCCCATATTTTAAATTTATGAGTGCAATATACAATTACTGTTTGGCTACATTTTATCTGAAATTTGAATGGTTTTTGCCAGTTAACCTGAAAAATATGCTCATGTTTAACATGTCCTGCATAATTAGTTAGCACAGAGATATGCATTTTGTGATAGGTCAGTTATGTGTGACGGCAAGGCACAAAGCACACCACTCTTAAAAAGAAAGGTGCTTCACGATGCCATAGAAGAACCTTTTTGTCTAAATGGTTCCATAAAGAACCTTTAACATCTGAAGAACCTTTCTGTTTCACAAAAGGTTATTTGTGGTGATAAAAGGTTCTTCAGATCATAAAAAGGTAAGAAAGATGTGGTTCTTTAAAGAACCTTTGACTGAATGGTTCTTTGTGGAACCAAAAATGGTTCTTCTATGGCATCGCTGTGAAGAACCTTTTGAAGCACCTTTATTTTTAAGAGGGGTTTAGGAATAATGTGAAATGTGGGAGGACTCATTATAACCCTTATCAGCTTGGCTCATGAATATTAATTAGGTGAATTAACGTTTGTCTGGTTTGTCCTTGCTAAATAGCTGGTAAGTTACACTTACACAGAGGCTTCTGCTTGGTCTAAAAGTCTTCTAAATTGCAGCCATTTCTTTCTTGGCACAGCAGCAAAGCTCTTAAAATGTAATCATTATCTCCCAAAAAAGTGGAGGGGAGACACTTTAAAATATCTAAAAGTGATATAATATTTGCAGTGCCCCTGGGCACAGTCCATCTCTGAAATTTTTACCAACATTACTTATCCTGTATGAATTAACGATAAACATTACAGTTACTTTAGAGACATCTATCCAGAATACAAATCCCGAATAGGTTTAGAAGCACAGAGAGATAATTTCATCTTGGAAATCATTCATCCTGCTGCTTATTCTCAATAGAAGGAATAAAATGATTTTGAACCTCATATCTATGAAAATCTCAGAATTATTGATTTGAACTCCAAGAACGGTGTGTTCCAGAATGAAAAAGCATTTCCTCGGAGGGGCTACCAGAGGACACCCGCAGAAACTCTGTTTAAATGGATAAGTCAAAGTTTCAGCTGCCGTGTCCCTGGAGGGTCAGTTAAATATTGAGAAAGGAGTCCTGAGCGCCCTCCTTTCTCTCCTTTCTGAAAATGACACAACACAGGAGGAATTAAAATGTAATGCAAAGGTCTTTTTCCTCGGTCACGCAGCACGGTTATTGATGATCTGTCACATTAAGTCATGTCGAGGGAAGACTTATGGTAACAATTTAAAATATAACAGGAAAGGAAAAAAGAAAAAATCATTAAACTCTGCCACCGAATATGAATTACGAATAAGACTCTCTTCATTCATTTTGTTTCCGTGGAAAGGAGACACTTTTAAGTAATCCTCTGGAAGCCTTGAGCTGCTTTTTTTTTTCATTTGCTGAAATGAACACTCGCCATTTCCCAGCATTCACTGCAGATCGAGTTTGAAGCACGATGGCCTAATTAGGAATATTACAGTGTAACATCTCCAAATCATTCAGTAACTTGCCTGCTCGTGCCTCTCAGTGGAGAACACCTGTATTTGTTTTCTTTTCTTCACCCTATTTGGGTTCAATCATTCTGTCTCTCTCCAGACACACTTTTTTTTAACAACAATTAGAAGCTGTAATTTGTTTTGAAAATCTAATTAAACTGTGCTGACCAACTCAGCAGTCTGCCTTTGCCCCCTTTGTTTGACTTTAGATCAACTCTCAAGAGCATCCGGTATGTAAATCAGCCCTCTAAAGACTCACAGGTCATTTAAGAGGTTGCTCTGCTGGGCAAAGGGATGTGAAGGACCGACAAGGAGCATTTAGCTATTTTTTTCTTTTCTGCATGGATGGAGAGTGGATTTGGATGTTTAATGTTGATTTCCTAGATTGGGCCCCCATGAGGGCCACACAACTCAAATATAAACAGCCTCTTTTTCTTCCTGGTAACAGTTTTCCATTATACACAACTGTCAAATGTTCTTTCTCAGCAGAAAATAGATGGGGAATAATTGACTTATTAAACAGTGCATTAAGCCAATATTTATATATTTACAGAGTCCTAGAGACATCTAATATTATTTAATTGGCTGGCTTTTACTGCTGCCGGTGTGCCATGAAGCGAAATGCACATGCAGAAAGAAAACAGGAACTATAGGATCTTCAAGTCTGATGCAGAATATTCATATGCCTTCCTAGACAGAAATGACACTATAATGTGCATTAACTGGGAAATCAGCCAAAGTTATGCTTTTAGATTGTTCAAGAGACTGTAAAGTACTCATAAAATACTTGTAGGATGTTTTATTAACCTTCTGTGGGCTTGCAGATCCTAAGAAGATCTATAATACATAGAGAAAGCCATTCGTTAGCATTCCCATTCATCTTAATGGCAGTTTCTCAGCTGGTGTAGCTTTTTAAATGGTCATCAATGGAGAAAAATGCTTTTTGTCCACAAAACCATATCCACATTTTCATGTGCAGTATGGCACGTTTACCCTAAGGTGTCTCAGCATTAATTCTTTGTTTCTGAGAGAACATGTGCAAACTTCCAAATTTAGTTTTATTTTAGATCCCATTTTTAATATAAACTTTTATATATATTTAAAAGTGAAGTGTGTAATTTCTGTGCCAGTGGTGTCAACAAATGGAAGTGAAAAAATGTTAATGTTACTCTCCGACCTATGTCTACCATTGGTTATTTAAACAGATAGTCCCGCCCAAAACTAACACCACTGGTTGATCCAATGTACCTATAAATGGCTTATTTATAGTCATTATTGCATATTACATTAAACAGGAGAAACAGGATATTTTTAGACTTACATTTAAAATTTGCATATAAAAATCTCTAAAATATTAAAATATATGAGTAAAATAAGTAAACCTTATTCTGAGGCATAAATTTGCAAATAACCCTTCTAAATGTGGAGGTTTGCAGATGTTCTCAGACACAGAGGACTAATGTTGATGTATCTCATGGTAAACAGCTTAAAATCCAGCAGAGTTTCTAATCAAGTCTAATGAGCTCACACTTAAACTCATAATTTGGTTAATAATGCTATCTTTCCATTCCACAGCATTTTACAATTTATGCGTAATTTGGTTTGCTTCTGGTTGATTGTGGTGGAACATTTGAATCCAACAGTCAGAGCAAATCACGCGTACAGCTATCAAATCATAAATGCCATTGAATAGCTTGTGCTGGGTTTTCATATTAGGTGATTTATTGGAAGGTTTCAATTGAATTTGCCTTCCCCATAGAGGGCGGTGTTTTGAAATGTTACAATTCTTTCGGTGCACCTTTCAATTTGGAAGCACATCAGCAGTCACCCTGTAAATGTTCATTTCCAGTGTTCGATTGTACCATGAAGGTGAAACTTTCCAGTTCAGCACTTTCTCTGTCACTGTCCTTCAATAGCTCACAGATGTAAGGAAGATCACCGGAGCGTTGACGTTCGCTTTTCCTACATCCATTTACACTCAGCCCACGCTCACTGTCTCCCTTTAAGGCATTTATACAAATATCTCAGAGATTACCGTAAAAATAATCTCCCAGACAGCACGTGCCATTCTCCTAAATTAGCATGTGGAGTTAATGGTAACGCTCACCTTGAAATGTCATCCAGACAAGAGCGCAACTTGGCCACCCCTGCTGCTCCTGCCCCCTGAGGCCTGTTCGTAACCCCTGCCATGTGGATTTGTTAAAAGAGTGCTTCCTGCATGTTTCTCCTCTGAAACAGTTTCCTTTAAGAATTCATGTGACCGCAGGGGTTCACGCACGCTGGGTGCTGTGACTGTTTCTAACGTTGTTTAGCCACTGCTGGATTGAAAGCCTCTTCTCAGATGCGCCGCTGGTGAGTTTATATCCCACACCATCAGAGCGATACAGTTTCACTGCTGTTAATTTGTTACATTTGCCAGAGCCACACAATGCAGGGGCCAGGGGAAGAAATTATGAATATTAAAATAGGAATGTGCATGTGGTGCTTCAATATTAAATCATAAGGGAAGGACTGTCGCAGGCCTTATTAAAAGATAATGTGTGCTGGGGGAGAGGAAATATATCACTTCTCTGTTGGTGGATCCCACTATGTTAAGCCCATTACGTGTCTAAGGACAAACGCTCTGATGAGTTAAGCCTGTGTGCGGTGCACAGGGACAGAAAATGAGGGGCTAAGAAAGAGGAAAAGCAAGCCAAGTGCAGGGTGCAAATTTCAAAGGGTTTGTGGAGGAAGTTAAAGCTTGAACTCTACCTAAAGGAAGTCAAAGCAAAAGATTAAAGTACATATCCAAAATGTTTTAATTGTACATATTTATATGAAGACCATTTCCTCATATTTTTGACACCAGCGGATTTTGAACACTACATAAAAAGTGTGCACCAAGATTTGTATTATGCGACCTATAATGTCTTGTGGTATCTATAGTGTCAAAACTACTTGTAATAAATTATATATATAATTATATATATAAGTGCTTGGCGGTATACCGGTTCATACCGAATACCTGTGTTTATTTTTGTTATTATATGAATTTTTAAATACCGCAATACCGGTGTATGTCGCTTAAACAACGTTCGGAACGCAACACTGTTTGAAAGGGGTCACTTTTCACTGTTGCACTGTGGTGAGGAAACAGCTGTATGTGTTACTAAGCGTGAACGTTCCGAAACTGAAGCTGTAGAACTAATAGAACGTGATGACACAGAAGAACTCATTCACAATATCCACATTGACCGCCACAAATATCCACCGCCCCCTGCCATCAGCTGCCGCATCTCACACACACGAGCGCGACTTTAGCACTAGATTTAGCAACTTTCAGACCCTTTTAGCGGCTTTTTTCCATAGAATATTCATACTGACAAACCTAGTGACTTTTTTGGATAAACCTTAGCTATAGTTCGGTTGGAAGATTTCGCCAGTGCTGTCCCGTGAACGCGAGGTCTGACTTTCTCGGAGAAGTGTCACCTCTCTCGGCGTCTGTTCTGTGCAGTGAGTGGCAGAGAAGCAGCGCATTCAGTTGAGAAAATATGGTTAACACCCGGTCATGCATGAAAAAAAAATACTGTCATGTACCGTGAAACCGGTATAATTTTGAAAAATACCGTGATATAAATGTTTGGTCATACCGCCCAGCACTAATATATATATAATATAAATAATAATAATATATATATATATATATACATATATATATAAGGTTTGTCTTATAATGTCTTGTGGTATGTATAGTGTCAAAACTACTTGTAATAAATTATATATATATATATACTATCACAACAAAATTAACAATTCGCCTAACTCTCGCATTCTCTTTAAAACATTTTCCTCCCTCCTTTATCCTCCTCCTCCCCCTCAACAGACCCTCGTTTTCATCCTTCTCTCCACTCTCTGAGGCAGATGTCTCTAAACTCATCCTTTCCAATCATCCTACTACTTGTCCGCTTGATCCTATTCCATCTCATCTCCTTCAAGCCATTTCTCCTGCCGTTGTATCCTTCACACTGGTGTTTTTCCCTCAACATTTAAACAGGCTCGTATAACCCCACTTCTTAAGAAACCCACTCTTAACCCAACTCTTTTAGAGAACTACAGACCGGTTTCCCTTCTACCTTTCATTGCAAAAACACTTGAACGAGTTGTGTTCAACCAAGTCTCAGCCTTTCTCACACAGAACAACCTCCTGGACAGCAACCAATCTGGCTTCAGAAGTGGACATTCAACCGAGACTGCCTTGCTTTCAGTTGTTGAAGCCCTAAGACTGGCAAGAGCGGCTTCCAAATCTTCTATACTTATTTTGCTGGATCTGTCTGCTGCTTTTGATACGGTGAACCACCAGAGTCTCATGTCAACCCTATTGGAAAATGGCATCTCAGGAACCGCTAAGTTCTGTCATTCAGAAACATGGCTTTTCATATCACTCCTATGCTGATGACACTCAAC
>NW_015505257.1:1882857-1883118 GCF_001515645.1 Sinocyclocheilus grahami | reverse complement strand
TTCAAGAAACGACTAAAAACACATCTGTTCCACCTTTATTTGACCCTCTAACTCTAGCACTTTCTATTCTATTTTAATTCTACTTTATCTATATTTATCTTCTTTTTTTATTTAAAAAAAAAGAAAGAAAGAAACACTAGCTTTCAATTTTTTTCTATTCTATCTACTTGTTTTTCGTTGTGTGTGTGTGTATGTGTGTGTGTGTGTGTGTGTGTGTGTGTGTGTGTATAATACAGGTACATCTCAATAACTTAGAATGAC
>NW_015505257.1:1826694-1882604 GCF_001515645.1 Sinocyclocheilus grahami | reverse complement strand
ATGCTTCCTTCTGCTGGCCAGCTTTTTGAAGATGCTGGGTTAGGGCTATTTCATTTTCCAGCAGGATTTGGCACCTGCCCGCACTGCCAAAAGCTCCAAAAGTTGGTTAAATGACCATGGTGTTGGTGTGCTTGACTGGTCAGCAAACTCACCAGACCTGAATTGTATTGTCAAGAGGAAAATGAGAAACAAGAGACCAAAAACTGCAGATGAGCTGAAGGCCACTGTCAAAGAAACCTGGGCTTCCATACCACCTCAGCAGTGCCACAAACTGATCACCTCCATGCCACGCCGAATTGAGGCAGTAATTAAAGCAAAAGGAGCCCCTACCAAGTATTGAGTACATGTACAGTAAATGAACATACTTTCCAGAAGGCCAACAATTCACTAAAAATGTTTTTTTTATTGGTCTTATGAAGTATTCTAATTTGTTGAGATAGTGAATTGGTGGGTTTTTGTTAAATGTGAGCCAAAACATCACAATTAAAAGAACCAAAGACTCAAACTACTTCAGTTTGTGTGCATTGAATTTATTTAATACACGAGTTTCACAATTTGAGTTGAATTACTGAAATAAATTAACTTTTCCACGACATTCTAATTTACTGAGATACACCTGTATATATATATACACACCTTGCTACGTGTACTGCGTTAGGCTAACCGAGACTTGTCATTTTAACTTATATATTGTTGATCTTTTGTTAGTTTTGACTACTTTTATTGTCCTTGTCCTTTGGATAAAAGAGTCTGCTAAATGACTAAATGTAAATGTAAATGTATATATATATATATATGTTGCATGATTATTACAGTAAAAAATGTGGAGTTTGTTTAACATTGGACCTTTTAATTTGTGACATTTCCCCCTTTTTCATTATTTATCACTTTATTATAAATATAATTATAATAAGTATATATAAAGACAATACGGGTTGCATAACACCTCCACGGACCTCAAAAACTTGAAAATGACTTTTAAAAAGTATTATTGTGTAAAGTCATTGTGTAATTCACACTCTGGGAAAGTGTGAGATCTGGAGCTGTATGCTACCCTTGTTTTGCTTTGACTAATGAAATTAACTATGGAACTCTCTAACTGTAGAAATTATCCTTAATATAGTTAGAGATTACCAGGCCTCTCACAGTGTCAATGGACTCGCCCTAGGAACTCAGCACGGCAACCCCACTGTGTGTTGATAAAAATAGAGTGAGGACAGAGAAGGGCTAATTATCACAACACTGAGGGATGTACTTGAGATTCACAGTCTAATGATCAGGGACAGAAGTGTCTGAACACAGTACTAATATTTCCAGTGGCAGTGCCAAGAATTTGTTTTGTTACTTTTCCTAGTTAGACATTAGGAGAACTAGAGTTCTGTGTGAAAACTCTGCCATTTTGGTTGTAGCTGCGTAAAGGCGAGGCTCTTTGATAGCCAGACTAAAGTCACACGCACCTACAGTGGAGATACTTTTTGAGACTTAAGTTTGATTTATCGATGTCATAAAAACTGAGAGAGTTTAATACCACAGCCTTTCACCGTTGGAAATTCAGAAACATGCGCCTGTCAGATACGAGTAGCCATTCCACATTTCATATTTCAGTGAGCCGCTAAAAGGGTGATATAGAGATCTGCACATATTTTGTTTTTTTTATTGTGATTGATTGTCACAGGGAAGTCAGATGCAGCTTGTAGGTTTTATACTCCTCCTGTAAACACAACAAAGAGAAGAAATGCTATTATTGAGAGAGAGAGAAACAGCGAGTCTATGAGATGTCAATCAGAGGGATGGAGCCAGCGCGCCCAGCTGATGTTGATCCGAGGTGGGATTCTCCATTACTGAAATGAGAGCTGATGGACTGTTTGAATGCCTCTCTGGCCCTGAGTTTATCCCGGCTTTGTGCGGCTGATACAGTAATTGCAGGCAGTGATTAGGAAGCTCCCGCAGCACAAAGCACAGCCCAGATTAAACGCACACACTGTGGCAGATGCAACACATGCTGTCAATTATAATATACCACTCCAAATGGCACTAAGCAGGGACATAATAAAGAACCACAGCACAGAGACAGAAAGGAGACGAGCCCATCTTATAAATTAACAACACGCATTGTCTGGTCAGGGATGAAATGAACATCCCCACAATTTGAATAGCAGGTCTTGTCTTCAATAAGTGCCTTGGTCCAAGACTCAAGAGTTTTATTCAACTCTGTGCACTCTTAAAAATAAAGGTTCTTTATTGGTATCTATGGTTCCATGAAGAACTTTTAGCATCGATGGAACCTTTCCATTCCAAATAGCACAAAACAGTGGGAAAAGGTTCAATTTAAAAAATGGTTCTTTTAAGAACTGTTCACTGAAAGTTTCTTTGGGCATCCAAAAAATGGTTCTTCTATGGCATCGCCCTTTTGGAACTTTTATTTTTAACAGTGTATGGATACCCAAACACCTGATCGATATATGCATGTTGAGCATTACATCTCAAAACCACTAGCTTTAATAGGAAGTTGACCTTCCTCAGCAGCTTCTGGAAAGACGTTTTTCTAGGAAATTTGTGACCCTTCTGAAACAACTTTTGATCATAGTGTATGCTTGTTGGTTACAAGCAGCATGTCTTCTTCTTTACTTTCATTCTAAGCATGCAGATCCCTGTCAGACCACCATATGGCTCGACCGGTCAGTTCAGACGGACTTTAAGCTCCTTGACCAGCCCTAACTGCAGTTGAGCACACAGGAAAGGGCTAAAGCTTTAGTCCAAACTATTTGTTGTCAACCTTCTGATGTTTTGGAAGGTAAAAGTATGTTGAAATGAGAAAGGTTACCAACTATGCTTTCTCGTCCTCTTTCTCTCTCTTGCAGATCCTAATGCCCTGCCAGGCCCGCCAGACCACGCTCTGATCGGTGGAATTGTTGCTGTCGTCGTTTTCGCCACTTTGTGCTTAATTATTGTATTAGGACGCTACCTGGCACGGCATAAAGGTGAGATTTTCATTAACTTTCTGCAAAATGTAGATACATTAATACGCAAAAATACATCAGTAGCTATAGTGGGCTTCACTTGTGATTCAAAAAAAGTATTTTGAATAATTTAAAACAAAAGAACGTTTTGTAAAATTAATGAAATGCTGCAGTCATCAAAGAAAAATAGGGGCACAAAAATACTGAGACTTTTTGAAGTTTGTATAATATTTTTTATTTAAAAAAAATAAAATATTTACTAAAATTTTAATAGAACAATCAATAAAATTGTAAACATTTGATATACATTAGATATTGCAATTATATATACTAGAATATTAGAATATCAGCATATTAGAATGATTTCTCAAGGGTCATGTGACACTGAATACTGAATAAATTCAGCTTTGCCATCACAGGAATAAATTACAGTTTAAAATATATTAATAGAGAACAGTTTGTTTAACAGTTAGTTTTATTTTAGTAATAATAATTGTAATACAATCATATTGTAATAACTGTTACTGTTTTTACTGGTGAACATACAGTAAGATGCTTCTTTCAAAAAAAAATTTTTTTGAAATCTTAATAATTCCAAACTTTTGACTGGTAATGTATAAAAAATATTTGCATTTTCACAAGTGGTCTCAGACTTTTGGACTTATAATACACTCTCAGAAAAAAGGTACAAAAGCTGTCACTGGGGTGGTACCTTTTCAAAAGGTACACTTTAGGTTCTAATATGTACCTTTAAGGTACCAATATGGATTATTTAGGTACAAAGGTGTGCCTTTTGAAAAGGTACCGCCCCAGTGACAGCTTTGTACATTTTTTTCTGAGAGTGTACTAATAGTAATTCTCTTAAATAGAATTGCCATTTTAAAGTTTCCAGCATTTTTTACCTGTCCACATAAATAGGTATTGTAAAGTTTCAGTGACATAAAAAAAAAAATCCTCAAAACAAGACTTTCTTTTTTTCAGGCACGTATTTGACAAACGAGGCCAAAGGAGCAGATGACGCCCCGGACGCAGACACAGCCATCATCAATGCTGACGGCAACCATGCACACGCAGAAGAAAAGAAAGAGTATTTCATTTAGACTGCAATGGCACTGCGCTCCTCTCTCTCTCCTCTCGTTCCTTCCCTCCTTCTCTGCACCGTGTAGGAACTTCTTCAGACAGCAGCGGAAGCTTCGTCACACTCTTTCTGTTCAGTTTGTTGTTTTTCATTTCAGTTCGGATTTCTTTTGCTTTTTTCGATAACAGCTCACCTGCTACTTTATACGGGCAACTTATTTGCTGAAGATGTCACCTTTTGTAATCATTAAATAGCTGTAAAACACCCCCAAAGTAGTACAAAAACGTCTAAATCTCCAAATATACTGAAATAAATGAACTTTTCCATGGCATTCTAAGTTATTGAGATGCACCTGTAGTCTGCAGCCATCCTCCAGTAAGGACTTGCCCTTCATCCTCTCACAGTGCCTAAATATACAGATGTCCGCTGAGTTTCAGTCAATGCCTTCATGTTTGTCAGGCCTCTGATTGGTTGCTTGTTTTTTTATCTTCAGCGTTATGATTTTTTAAAATGTTTTGTGCTTTTTATGTTTTTTTTTTTTATATATAATTTCTACTTTAATTTTGGTTGTGATTCATGCTGAATCCTTTTATTGTGATGTTTCTCCCAAAAACAAAAAAGCAAAACAAAACATGATTTGTACAGTAGTAAAAATATACTCAGACTTGAAGTGAGGGAGGTTCCCTTTTTATTCTACAGATTTTTAGGTGTTAATAATGTTATCGGTACGTAGAAACGCTCCATTTTCCAAATTACCATTACATGATGTGAAACCAACAACTCACACTATGGCTAAAATCAGTATTTTGTACTTAAACTGTAGATATTGGTACGTAAATGAATAGCTCCACAGAAGGTCTCAGTGTGTTCCACCGAAAAATCACCTTGTATTTAAATTAGTTTAAACCGTTAGGTTTACCATCTCTAGTCACCAAATAAACCCTAGCGGGCTAGTGAATCAGAAATCAGGCAAAGAAAGACAAAGAACGAAAAAGCCCAGTTGTGTGTTTGTGTGTCAGATCCATGGTCGAAGTGGGAACCATCTGATATATCGTCCTTTCAGCTGTTTACACAACCGTTGTGCCGAACACACGAAATCTCACAACACAGAAAGATATATTTAACGAAAACAAGTAGCGTGCAACTATTTCAGTGCTTTTAAACCTTCACATCTCTGGTCAGATCTATATACAGTCCAAGAAACATCCCAAAAAACTTTTTATGCAAAACTGAACATTTCACATACATTATGATAACACTGAGAGAACATTGCCCATGTGCCGCATTCATAAAGGCTCACTCATTTTACAGCATAAGGTTTAGGCCAATCAAAAAATAAGCACAAATTACTCACATCAACTCATCAATCGGTCTAATACAACAATCATGAAGTAAAAATAACTAACTTTGATTTTCATTACCCAAACTGGACATCAGTACGCTTTACGGTCACTGAAGTCACAGGTTATGTTAATGTTTGGAAGTGTTTTTGGAATTCCGTTCTTTTGTTGATTTCTATGATGAATAGACAACCTTGTTAAGGCTGTATAATATATCTGCTAAATGTGGTAACTAGTGAAAATTGTTGTTAGACTTTGGGATCCCTAATTCCATCAAGTTTGTATATTAGCTGATCTAAATATTGGTGGGGGAAATCGTACATTTTTTCATCTTATTTGTCATTCAAAGATTCTCGACAACTTCATAACCTTTGTTTTAGCTCAAGGCATGTATATACTGTACAAGTATCACATTTTGGTAAAACATTTTTGAAAGATTGTTGTTGTTTAACTCACAGTGTAAATTATTTAATTTTGCTTCATTGAAAACCACTGAATGAGTATGACAGCATTTGTGACAGCAATGGAATACTTAATGAAATGGCAATTCTATGTATTTGTTGAATGGGAGACTTCTAGCATTTAAAACACTTTTACCTGATGTTCGTTTCCTGTAAATGATGACGATTAGCGTTCATACTTGCTTTCGCAGTCTGTCTCCGTTCTCACATAAGAAAGATATCACTGAAGCTTAGGAAACCAATAGATGGTCAAGCTTTAAATTTTCATAGTAAATATCAAAAATATATTTTCATTTAAGTCATAATGCACCACACTAACACATATCACTTCCATATACAAGTATGTTGCTCAAATGTAATTGTCTCGTCACATGTATCCCTAATATGTGTGAATATATTAATGGTTGAGTGGAGTCACTGGGCTGTGTGTTATCAGTCAGATTACATACTTCTTAAGGCCAAACTACAGTGCACAAAAACATCAATTTAAGCCTTATGAAAAGAAAAATAACCACTGACATGCTACTCAAGCCACAATTACCGTTTTTGTTTTTTTCCTGCTACGTTATCTCTATGTGGATTGGCTCAAAGCCGTCTGTCTGGCATATTAACTGCTAACAGTGTTTGGTACTTGTCTGTTTGATTGTGACACTGACCTAATGCTGCCTTTGTGGTCAGTAAAATCACATGCTATTATCAAGAAAATATATCCACTTGCTCAGATTTTGACCCGTTACAGGACATTCTCAACATTTCTAAGAAAAATAAATCAGCTTCTTTTATCACCATAATTGCCTTTGTGTTTGTAGTGGGAGCTTCATGCTGTTTTGTTTCAGCTCTTATGGGTTCTTGTTTCATTGAAGACTGGTCACCCAATGCCTGGTTGTTTCTTTTCCTTCAAACTTGCCTTTATACATTGCATGTTATAATGTCACCTTATATTCACTTTTTTAATGCACCAAAACACATTTCCAGTTTGATGTTTTTTGTTAGTCTAGTGATTGCAGTGGAATTTTACAAAGAGTTCATATCTAAAATAATGGCCTAAAATGTTTGGATAAATACTGGGATTTATTCAGTCAATCAGTGTTGTAATTTGCCATTTGAATCCCCATTATATTTACTATAGCTGGTATGGAACGATTGTGATTATGAAAATACAGACCGTACAAACATGTTAACGGCAAACTATATTGAAATAAATGATGGTGTACTGATTTGAATAGATGTCACTGTACCAGTGTGGGGTGCTCCAAACTAGTCACTTAGGAGATTCCATAAGAGTTATGATGCTCCATATAAAGGCAGCTCACAGGTTTAGGAACAGAGCTCAAATTTTGTCAGTCTGAAACATTTTTGTGTCTACTAGTGGCAGTTCATCTACAACTGCTATATGTTATGGCTACAGATTGAACATTATGATCTGAAAAAAAAGGTTCGATATATGTTCAAATAAAACACACATGGCTTGTTTCTCCTCCTGACAAACTATAAGAATATAGACTACCAATTAGCAGGCAGATTTTATTGGTTGATCGTTTCCCTTAGAACCATCTAAAATGCACCATTTATGATCACAGTGAAATGTGGTAATAGTAAAATTCATACACACTCATTGACTTTCTTTTCATTTACTCAAAAGGTTTAGGTTTCGGTATATTTCATACACTGAAATAAAACAATTTGTGTATTAAAAAACATCTAGCAAGGAGTCTTTTTAACAAACAGTCCAGTTTTTAAAACAGAACAGAAATTTTAACACTGTTAATTAAAATTATTTTATTTTTTTTTGCATCTCAGGAATGAAGCATTTTTTTCTTTCTACTTTAACACATACAGGTACCTCACCAATTTATTTCTATTTGCTTAATCATGCTGCATTTAAAACATCATTATAATCACACTAATATCTCAGTGTTTATGTAATGCTTTTATTTTTTCATGTCAGTGTGTGTATATATGCTTGTTTCCAATTCATATCACACAAGCTGTATATTGTTTAAACATATCCGCATAAAGCAAAGCTGTCCAGTTGTTGTAACGATCCGTTGCAAAATTTAGACCAGAAAAAAATGCACTCTAATTTAGCTTGTAAATGTGTTACACTAAGAGGGCAGTTGTCATAGTAAGGACATACTACAAGTAGGTCAAGATCAAATAGTTTGAAGGAAATGCTGTTTTGACCGTTTTTCGCATGACCTTGCTAGAATTAGCTGCACCGATGACACCACAATGCAGACAGTTCCAGAAACCTCTGTAGTTCAAATGTAACCGATAAACAGACAAACGCTACTTAAATTTCACCATGTTCCTCTCACGTTGCAAAACTATTCTGTGTGCCAGTGAAGCAGATGTAGTGGGTAGCATACTGTGCACTGGTAGATTGAGTACCTGGTTTATAAGCGAAATGGCCTCCCTAGCTCTTGAATCGATAGTGGCTTCAGAACACGAAGGGTTTGTGCTTCTTGTAGCAAGCTGAAATGAAAACGCCTCATTTGGTTTCTTTTCTTTTTTTTTAAACGTGTTCCTTGGTGTATTCATTTGGTTTGAAATTCGATTTTAAGCCTAATTCACATGTATGGAATGAAATTGTTAAATAAATAAATGCCAAAATGTCCTGTCTGTTCTTCTTACGGTCTAAACACAATACAATTAATCTGGATTAGGGTCTGTCCATATATCTGCAAAACCACAGCAAAATCAACCACCCAGAACAAGCATCCATTCAAAACAACCTAACAATGACCTGCATAGCAACACCCTAGTAACAAGCCACCACACAGAACTGCCTGTCAGCACCCTAGCAACCCCCTAGAACACCTTAGCAACAAGCAAAGACCTGCCTAACAACGTGCCACCACACATAACTGCCTGGCAACACCCTAGCAACCACCTAGAACACCTTAGCAACAAGCAATGACCCAGAACATCCTAGCAATGACTTTCCTAGCAACACCCTGGTGACAAACAACCTAGCAACCACCTTAGCAACAAGCAATGAATTGCCTTGAAATCAACCTAGCAACAAGTTACCAAACAGAACTGCATATCAGTACCCTAAAACCACCAAGAACACATTAGCAACAAGCAATGACCTGTGTAGGAACACCCTAGCAACAAGCTACCACACTGAACTGCCTATCAGCACCCTACCAACCACCTAGAACACATTAGCAGCAAGCAACGACCCAGAGCTGCCTAGTAATTACCTGCCTAGCAACATCCTAGCATCAAGCTACCACACAGAACTGCCTATCAGCACCCTAGCAACCACACAGAACACATCAGCAACAAGTAATGACCTGCCTAGCAACACCCTAGCAACAAGCCACCACACAGAACTGCCTATCAGCACCCTAGCAACCACCCAGAACACATCAGCAACAAGCAATGACCTGCTTAGCAAACGGCCAAAGTTTTTCAAGAATAAACTTTTCTAGATGCTCTTTGCTTTTAAACTTTAAGCATGCAGTTTTTGCAGACTCATGGCATAGGTTTGTTCGAGTTGCCGAATGTTATGGACTGTACAGACATGGCTGCTAGCTTGGAGACAGATACAGACTCTGAGAGATGAAGACAGCGGCAGACACTTGAGGGAAAGTGAGACAGCAGCCCTCAGGGCAGGAGACCGCCACTGTAAAATCAAGACAGGGGACGTGTCTCCACTACTACACACACATACTCACACCGAGGTCAACAACACCACAAAAACCATCTCTGCTATTTCAAAACGGCCACATGGTTTGGGTCTGTTATGACTAGGCAGATTAAGACTGGACAGAACCACACAATATATTTAGCTGAGTAAAGAAACAATTCTAATATTTTCGTTTGCTTGAAGAGAGACCGTTCTGATGGTTTATATTTTTCAACCCAGAACAAACCACAAAGGCACAAATGTATATACACCAGAATAAATGATAAAAACAAAGAAAATAAAACTATACTGTGTTATTTTAGTACTAAATTTATACTATTATAGTATAGTTTAAATAAATTTTTTTATATATATATCTTTTCAATTTTAATGTTAATTTTAGTTTACATTTTTTAACAAAAACAACTTAAGTTAAGCTTTATGTACAGCATGTTGTCAGTCACCACAGAAAATAATGTAGATTCATGTCTTTAAAAAAAATAATAAACAAATATATAATTACTTTGTTTGTATTTACAACACTGTTCCAGAACACTTCAACCCAAATATTCAGATGTGTGCAGCACATTTTATGGAGGACTGTTTCCTGATCCTGGTAGAGTAGACTACAATGCCGGCTGTTCTGACTCACGAAGTGTTCACTGTTCAGTGATCACTGTTCTGTCTGTAAGTAAGTTTTTTTTATTTAAAGAGTTTTTATATTTTATATTTTTTATATTTAAAGCGAGTTTTTTTGGGCAGTGTAGAGTAGGGCTTGTTGTTTGTCATTTCTCCGATCACAAATGCAGACATGGTTTGATGTTTAAGTATAAATCATTATAATCCATAATTATGTCCCCACTGGATGCAACGAATGCCTCGTTTATAATGGGTTTTCGTGTTTTTGAATCATCGCTCCGGCCTGACAGGGCATCATCACAGTACGTAACATTTCCGTCACACGCTTCAGGTATTCAGCCAATCATAACACACTGGATAGCTGGCCAATCACAGCACACCTTGCTTTTCAGAACGATGAGCTTTGTAAAAATCGACGCGTTTCAGAAAGGCGGGGCATAGAGGAGAAACAATAATACAGTATGTGGAAAATAATGTTTTTTTAACCTTAAACCGCATAAACACATTTCATTTCACCAAACACACAAAATAATGTTCTTTTTAGCAACATCATATAACCCCTTTAAAAATAATTTGCTAATCTTACAAACATTCAATATTGCATGATTGTGTAAAGTCAATAAATAAGAAAGAAAGAAAGAAAGACAGAAAGAAAGAAAGAAAGAAAGAAAAAGAAAGAAATACTTTTTCTTTATTTTATTTACAACTTAGAAAAATAATTTTTATAGTGAAGATATAGATACAACTACTTTATATATTGGTGTGGTGTTAAAATGCTATTTGACTAAATATTCATATAATTATACATCTAGAAGGACTGAAATAGTATTTTCTTTTAAAACATAAATAATCTTTGTTTTATATAAAACTTTATATAGTTGATTAGATATAGATATAGGCCTAGATATAGATAGAAATATAGATGTAGATATAGATATACTACAAAATATTGGTGTGGTGTATGCTATTTACTGACTAAATATGAATATAATTTTATATCTGTAGGGTTTTATTATTTCTTAATTGAATCTATAGCTTTCTGTGACTAACTTCTAATTCTACAAGGCTACTTTACAGAAGTTGCCTTGGATAAATAGCATGTTAAAGGTGTATAGGTTTACTAATTTCTCACTTATCCAAGGCAACTTACAATATAACTACAGGCAGTGCTCACCTTGGAGAAATCTATTGGCAAGTGTCTCGTGCAAGAACACAATGGTGATAGAGATCTCTCAATATCGCTCCGATTCACAAGTTGACCCCACCGAAGTCACCTCCCCTTAACCACAAAAGACTTTCACCACCCTTTTCAGTAACTGAAGCTATCAATCATCCCACACCATTCTCCGAGGCAGTCTTTTGAACACAGATCATTTTTTGTAACTTGACTGAAATTAAATACGGTGTCACGAGCAGCACAAAGCATCTTTCAATATAGATGTATGCATAGAGTTAGTAGTCTAGGCGTGTGTCTGTCATATCATGTGAGAGCAGCTTTTGATTAAAGACATTTCTATGCACTGAACAACACTGAATTCAGAATGCAGACATATACATGCATAAAAACCAATGCTCTCACGTGTACAGTAATGGTTTGCGATGTTCTCTGTTCTTTTTCTCTCTTTCTTCTCTCAGCAGCAGGATGGAGACAGTAGTGTGTATCCTGTGAAATGTCTGCCTGCCTTTGCACTCTATGTTAATGCGGCCGTGCGTCTGCCAGAATTTCTCCCTTACCTGGGCCTGAGCTTGAAGCAACAACCAGCGCCATACAAATAAACAAAGGAGATGGACAGCTTCTTGTTAGCAGCAAGATGCTGCTCAGACATTCACAGCCATACATTCACAGACACATGGGGAGTATACGTTCAGAGAGATGATGTCATACATATTCATCCGCCACTAAAAAAACAACCCTCACTGTATCCCCGCGTCAGGCTGCTCAGTGGAGATCTTTTCCCTCATACACAGATACACTTTAAAGGGAATGTTCACACAAAAATGTCAATCTGGCATCATTTACTCACCCACATGGTGTCGCAAACCCATAGGGCTTTCATTCTTCTGTGGAAAGATGTATTTTTGAAGAATATCCTGGCGCCTCTTTTCAATATAATTGAAGTGAATGAGGACTGGGGCTATCAATCTCCAAAAGGACATATGATATCTTCGTGTGACATACTATGGAAGCTTATTTTCTGCTACAGAATAAAAAAAGAAAAAGGTAATTTAAACTTTTTATCTCACAATTCTGAATTTTTGCTTGCAATTAAGAGTTTGCATCTCATAATTTAGACGTTTTTCTCAGAATTGCGAGTTTACATCTCAGCTTATGTTATCTTTTTCTTACAATTCTGAGTTTGCATCTCGCAATTCAGACTTTTTTCCTCAGAATTCTGCATGTGCATGCAGTCAGGTCAGGTGTCTAAAAATATAAAATATGAACATTAGAGGAAAAACGTAAACTTAAAAAAATACAAATGTTGCCCTGGCAACTTACTAAGTTTAAGTTGGAGTATAAAAATTACTAAAACTATAACTGAAGTAAAATAAATTACAGCTAAAAGAAATAGTCAAAAACAACAAAATTACTCAAACTTAAAATGAAAACTTAAAATGAAAACAGAAAAATACAATTAATTAAATATATTTTATAATTATTTTAAATAGTTCTCAAATAATACTGGTTCCACAGAAGACGACAAAAATAAATGGGTTTGGAAAAAAAAAAATCCATTCCTTAAATATAGTCCCTAGAGCCATTTGTGGTTGCAAAGAGTTCATTTACATAACCCTCTCTTTATCTTCTCATCTAACTAATGCCATTTTTGGCAGAGTTACAGTCATTACCCTCTAAAGGACGTAAGAGATGTAACTATTAATATTAAAACAGTTCAACTCCATCGAGTGTATGTCTGCCTCATTCACCTTGGGCCTGTCTAGGGAGCCGGCGTCTTATTTTACATTTTTATGTATGGCGTGTCAGACTTGAGCAGATGGTATCTGTATGAATATGGGTGGCTTGTCACCTTTTCTTATCACCTCACACCTTTACCTGACGAATATCACTTCCTGAAACAAGACCCCAAGGCAGGCAAGGCAGGAAGTATTGGCAGAGGCCGAGGTGTGTCAGCCCACTCTCGGTAGGACACTCCCAACCAAGACGTGACCTTCAGCACAAAACCCTCTCAGCTGTCTTGTGCTGCCATTTTCAAGATGCGAGATGGAGACTCTCCCTGTCTGGTTGGTTTAGCATGCAGGGGTTTATTCAATCAAATTACCACAGAGGAGCTTTAATGCTTGTTAACCTTCCCTAACACTGGTGTTCAATCGAAAGCAATTTCAACATCCATTCTACCCATTTTATTCACATTGATAATACGCCAATAACTGCAGTTGATTCAACATCGATCTTACTAGTTTTTCGCCTATGGGTAACAAGTAAAGTCACTTTGTTCTTTGGTAAACAGCTGCTGATGGAGGGGAAGTGCTGGTAAAACCATAATATGCAAAATAGAAACCAGTCCTTCACGTCCTGTATTTATGGTATTTTGTGTCTGTTCATCCTTTACTTTTTTTGTAATTCGGTTCTCTGTCATTGCGCTGCAAAACACGCAATCGTGCCAGAAACCTCGGCATACGTTTGGGAAGTCATTGCCCTCCCAGGGGAAAAATGTGAAATGCCTCATTTTGGCCGTCCTTCCCAGCACACATTATCCTTTGACATGTTTTCTCGCTTTTTCTTTTAAGCCACTTCTGATTTTCTACTCTGTTGGTAAACCATCTACCAAAATAGCAGATTGCAATACCACTTGTACAGTTTGTGCAGTAAGTGTATACTGTGGACAGTATGCAGATTTTCAGTATGCATAGAATGCCTGGAAGACGTACTAAAATTGGTCAAATGTGCAGTATTCAAGAGAAAACACAGCACAGAATACTGTATCCCACAAATGCAATGTGCTCAATTATAAAGTACATAAGTGGCCACCCACTATTTGAGTGGCCTTGGTTCTGGAAATATATATATTTTTTTCCATTAATTTTTCCCATAGGGAATTTTTTTCATTAAAGTCTTCATTAAAGCATTATAAGCCAAGAACCAAACCAACTAGCTACGAGGTGAATCAGAACATTAAACTTTGATTTGGAGCAAAAAAGTAGTTGAAAATTGGACAAAAAGACAATACAGCACTGCTTATTAAATGGCTTTAATGAGGGAAATAACTATAATCCCATGAAGCATTGCAAATGTCAATCAAAATCAGATTTAAAACCAATGGAGAAATTAAAACTACTGATATATACAAATGATTAATTACTGTAGTTTGAGAATGTATGAAGACTATTACGTCATTCGCAATGTTTAATAGGAGTGGGTGGACACTCCAGAGTTCTTTTGGCACAATTTGCTTGTTTTAGTTATCTGAATGGTGGAGATTTCTTTGCGGAATCATGGGTAATATAGTTTTTCACCAGGAATTGCACTGTTAAAGTGTGAATAAAATGAAAGCAAGTTGAAATAATGCAGGCTGATGGCTTCAACAAAACGCATATACCACTGATTAACAACCTCATAGCTCACAGTAGGTCAGTCTTTAAAGGTTTATTTTATTGTTAAAAATAATTTCCCCTATAAAGAAAATTTATGGACTTTATGCTTTCCATTTCCAGTGTGACTGACCAAGCTACTCACATTGGTTATGTTCGGAACAGCATACCAGCATACTATGCTAACGATTTCTGGAGTATATAATATGTATACTGCACACTGTATGCATATGCCTGGATAACCTAGTTTTTGTTCAAATATACAGTATATAACACTGCATAATATATCCAACAATGCCATATACTCGATTTAAAGTAGAAGTCCTAAACTTTTCCACTAATTATTATCATATTGTCAAAAGCTAAGGCAATTTCACATGGAATTCAATTTAAAAAGCAAAATAACAATGAAGCAAAAATTAAAGGGGTCATATGATGCAATTTAAATGTTTCCTTTCTCTTTGAAGTGTAACAAGCTCTTGGTGCATAAAGAAGATCTGTAAACTTGCAAAGACTAAAGTCTCAAATCCAAAGAGATATTCTTTATAAAATCTAAAAGTCAACCACGCCAACCTAAAACAGCTCGTTCTAACACGCCCCCACATGTCTACGTCACAATGTGGGAAGATTTGCATAACGCCACCCGAATGTTCATACAAAGAAAGAAAGCGTAACTTTTATTCTCGCTCTAGTATTGTTGCTGCTGCCATGCCATGAAGATGTTGTGAAAGCGAAACTACTTTGTTTGGCCTTCCAAAAGAGGACGATAACCGCTTCGTCATGCCTAGAGCAGATCCGTGCTGGTTGCTGAGGAAATACATCAACTTCGCACTGTGGATCACCGGATCGGCTTTCACCGTGGGCGATGCGGAGTCCAGCCCGGGGTCGTCACATGTGGTTGCCGCAAGCCCGCCGGCCGCGCCGTTCCCAAGCCAGCCCACTGGCCGTTCCTCACTCTAACCCACCGGCCGCCGCTCACTCAAGCCCGCTGTGTGTTTCATTGTGAAAGCAAAACTACTTTGTTTGGCCTTCCAAAAGAGGACACGACTAGAAATCAGTGGTTAAGTTGTATTTACAACACTGTTCCAGAACAGTTCATCACAAATATTCAGATGTGTGCAACGCATTTTATGGAGGACTGTTTCCTGATCCTGGGAAACTAAACTACAATGCCAGCTGTTCTGACTCACAGACTGTAAGTACGTGTTCATATTTAAAGGATTTGCCACTGATTATTCAAACACAATATTTGAGCAGTGTAGAGTAGCGCTTGTTGTTTGTCATTTCTCCGATCACAAATGCAGACATTGTTTTATGTTTACGGGGCGTGATGCAACGCGTAAAAAGACAGTATAAATCATTATAATCTGTAATTATGTCCCCACTGGATGCAACAAATGCCTCGTTTATAATGGGTTTTAATGTTTTTGTCGCTCCGGTCGGACAGGGCATCAGTATGGTGAGGGGCGTAACATTTCTGTCACACGCTTGTGGTATTCGGTCAATCACAATGCACTGGATAGCTGGCCAATCAGAGCACACCTCGCTTTTCAGACCGATGAGCTTTGTAAAAATCTACGCGTTTCAGAAAGGCGGGGCATAGAGAAACAATGTACAGTACGTGGAAAATCATGTGTTTTTTTTTACCTTACACCGCACAAACACATTTCATTACACCAAATACACAAAATAATGTTCTTTTTAGCAACATCATATGACCCCTTTAACATTTAAAATGTATACATATATTTCTAAATTGACGTCAAGTGAAGTTAATAACAGCAAAATGTCTACATTTTACAGTTAACAAATGTATACTGTGCAGTATTCAATTAGTAAACTAGTATTCCATTCCAAACCCAGCCATGGACTGATGAGAAGGCAGTTGGAATTACACAAGCACACAGTGTGATCGATCCTCCCTCTTGATTTTCCATTTCTTATTCATGGTGTCAACAAGATGAAGAACTTTCATCCCCTCATCTCTATATTTAAACTATTCTCTAGCTCGTCCTAATTCATCATGCACTTGCTGCCTCCTCATTGGGAACTAATGGCTTTTTGTAAAGAGCATGTTAGTTTATTTCAGACCACCATGTGTGTTAGTTTGGCCTGGTGTAAATGTTTTTATTTTATTTTATTTTTTTAGTTGCTACGGTAGCACATGGAATTAATCCTGAAGATATGTAACATTTCTTTTCTTTCACAATTTTGTCTATTAATTTCAATAAACAAACACTTCAATATTTAGACAAAAACATTGAAGAAAAAAAAGCACCAGAAGAATTTGGACACTTAAATTATAATTAAAAAGTAACAGCATCATCTAAGAAATATCCAACCAAATATAAATGAGAAAAAAAAATTCAAACATTTTAAGAGTCTAGGGGTCACTGAAATTGTGAATACTATTTCCAGTTTACCAACATCACATTCTGCACGAATCATGTCATTTGGAAGTGGAAAGAGCCTTTTCCCTCTTGCATGTAATTACATTGCTTGTAGCACTAAATGACGGCTCTTTGGATCCTCAGTGCAATGCGTGGTGGGTTTGGTGGGGCTGCAATTTTAGAAGAAATAAGCAATTAATTTGACATAACATAGCTCTTTTGCACAAACCATTAGGGAGTGTCTCCTTTTTTCCAGGCCAGCACAGGCTCGTGGTAAGTTACTGCCATCTATGGTCTGAAAGGCTCTTTTCAATAATTTTCTTTTATTCAGTAATACATGGATTGATCACATCTTGTAAATTATTTAGAGAAAGACTGGTGAAGGTATGAGATTCATGCTTTAAAAAGATGCAATATGGATGCACACTTTAAATCTAAAAGACAGGATATTCTAGAGAAACCATAATTTTGCACCACATCTATATAGTAGATTCTACAGAAACTCTATAATGTTGCACCACATCTATAAAGTAGATTCTAAAAGAAACCATAAAGTTGCATCATATATATAAAGCATATTCTAAAGAGAATGTAATAAAGATGTTGTGTCACATATTTATAGTATATTCTATAGAGAAACCATAATGTTGTACCATACATATACTACCGATTTTAAAGAGAAACCATAATGTTATACCACATCTACGCAGTAGGTTGTATAGAGAAACCATAATGTTGAACCACACATTCTAAATCTAGGCCAGTTTTGTCATATTTCCCCCATTCTCAAATGCCTGCAACAGTTATCTGAATTATAATGACTGGCACACAATTGAGATTCGCTCCGTTCTAAATTCTCTATGCCCACCTGCCTAATTTCAGAGGTAGGGGTATCTGTCACACTCTGATAGCATCTACATCCAGCAGGCGTTTATTCTGTTGCTACCACTCTGCAAGCTAATGAATCGGAGTGGACCAAACTCTACAAAGAGATCCTATCAGGGCCTGCCACACTGAACACAAGAAAAATGTATGCAGCCTTTTATTAGGAGACAACCCAGCGGGGTGATGGATGGCCCAAATTTAGCCTCAGCAAACTTCACTGAGCTTCTGTTGATACTGGCTGATTAATGACTGGTGGAGGTGGAGGAAGAGGAGGAGAGATGAAATTGAAGGAAATGTCTCCGATATTAAGTTTTATTGACTGAAGAGCACTGCTCGACAAGAGGTCTGGAATGCAAACGAGTTGGCTGCTTAGTTAAAATAATTCACCATTGACATCTGTTGTGTTGCGTGAAGTATGAAGCCTGTCCAGGAAAACGGGCAGCCAGGATGATTCAGGAACGGAGAATAAAAGATCTCCAGTGGAAGTGGTCATCTGGAAACTTTAAAAAAAACGCTTGGCTGCCCACATCAATCCAAAGAGGCCTATAATACCTGGATAAAGCCAACCATTAGCATTCCCATTCATCTCAATGGCAGTCGTTTGGCTGGCATTTGCAGCCCCGCAGGAATCTTTGTTCATGGGAACTAAGTGCTAAAATATAATATGGGATTTATATGGTTTTGCTAGCATAAAGGGTTAGTTTTGGCATCTACCAGCGGAGGCTGACCAGCCAAACACAAATCAATCATGTCATCACGCTAACATGCACTGACCAACAAATGTCCATTATTTTTCACGGTCTACTAACTATTCAGATCCATATCAAGAGAGATTTTCAAAGGGCATTGAAGTCATGTGAAGGTAATGTTTCGGTAATAGCCTCCCAATGGCCTTTGTAAATATTTATAGAAGATGTCCTATTAAGATCATGCATGCAGGTCCTAGACCCAGATAATCTGTAAACAGCTCTTGTTTAACCTCAGTAATTTGGTTTCACAGGGAAACCCTAAGAGGCTGGAGCAAAACTAGTCTGATCTGGTGGACGAATCTCTTCATGGACCAATCAATTCTGTTTCATTACATCTGATCCAATCAAAGTCTAGATTATTTTCCCTAAAGTGCCCCATCAAATATCAGCTGATGGTGTATTTTGAAAGTCACAGGAGCTTATTCCAACTTCAAAGTTCATAATTGAAACGCACTGAATCTTTTACAGTTTGATTGTCATGCTGATGCTCTCCATCGTGCCAAGTTTGAATTCATCATCTTTCAACATTACATTCCCATCACCCCCATGTCTCTGATTTATTGCCACGGCTTTATTCATTTCAAGTGCCACCGAACTTCCTGAATGCTGATGGACGTTCTTGATGCAATGTATTGATCTGCCCAGAGCTCAAAGACAAAATTAGGCTCTTGGATGTCTTGCAAAGATTGAAAAAATGAATGCCTTCTCATCTGTTGCTCAAACCTTATAATATTAAAAAGGACTGGAGATGGAGATGTCTTTTTATTATGCTCATTTTTTTTCTCCCCGTAAACACATTGCAATATTAAAAGTTCAAATGATGATTGTTTAGAAAGTGATGCTGCAAAATAAATTAAGAAATAATTTATTATAAATTAGGCACATATAATAATAAAGGGATCTAAGAGGAGAACTCCCAGGCACTAAATATCCAGAGATACAGCAAACACAGCCATTTATTAGTAACTGCAGCCTTGGAGGTACTTGATCAGGGTTCAGGGGGACTTTGAAAAGAAAAATGTGTAAAACTTATATAACAGTAATTATGACTTTAAGTATATACATTAGCGTTCAAAGGTTTGGGGTCAAAAATACAGTAAGACCAGTCATACTGTAATTTATAATCACTGGTTTCTATTTTATAATATCTTTCAAATGTAATTTATTCCTGTGGTGTCAATGCTGAATTTTCTGCAGCCATTATAATACTTTTGAAAGTGCATTATAAATGCATTTTAAATCTGTTTATTAGCACAATATTTCTCAGTATAATGGAAAATGAAGCATCAAAAAAATGACTTTTAAATTAGATTTCACGATGACCAAGTTTGTATTATTTCTTATTTCTCAAAGCAGTTGTTTAAAGAAATATTTAAAAAAGTACCTCTGTATAGAATCGTATGAACCTGCTCTTACAGACATACAGCTCTTCACTTGCACACTGCTTGTGCATGCAGTGAGAATGAATAAAAATGAATCATAAAAATACCACTTTTGTCATTTTTTGGCCTCCAAGCAAAGCGCATATTTTAAGAGCTTCCTTATACAGCATGAAGAGGCAGATGTGAAAAATAACCTACAAATGGGTAAAAAATCTGATGAAAGCTGATGGAAGAAGCATTAGACTTTTTCTACATAATCATCACTTTAAAAGCTTAAGAAGGAGTGAAATGAGTTCGAAATCAGGAGAAAGTATAAAAATCTAATCCAACTCTTGCAGTTAAGCTGTCAGGTAAAGTCTAGCGCTGCTCTCCGAACATGCACCGCTCAGCTTTCACAAAGTCTGTTCTCAACCCTGTCTCTATTCAGAGCCGGATGGGCGAACGGGTTTGACTTAACCACCGCAGCCGTCACTGCCACGACAAGTACAATAACCAGGTCTTCCAATGACTGTCGACAATTTTCTCGAACAATTAAAGCACACTCTGTGATTCATGTTCTCTTTTCTGGGTCACTGAGCAGGCTGTGTTGCTACTGAAGCCTCTCCCTCCAGGTGTGCTCAAACCTGCCATGAAGCGTGTCAGGGAAAGGAAGCCCATGGGAGACCATTAAACTGCAGCCTTTCTCCCCACCGAGTGAAACAGCAGGTGGGGGTAAAAATAGTGCACCATCTGTTAAAGCAAGAGAGTCTGAATATCTTTCCCAAGACTCAGCAGGGACTCAATTAAAATGTGCATTTTCCACAGTGGCTACGGGGAGAAGCGTGGCCACCCTGGTCCATGCAGGCGCAGGTACGGCTAAAGGCCCCCCAGGCGGAATGGGGTCCACATTTACTGCTCGGGTGACAAAAACACAGAGAACTAGGCCGTTTGCTCCTTCTAGCCAATGTCTTTCTGTTTGACTTCCCAGTCCTTCAGACCTCGAAAAAAGAGTTGGCTTTTGTAAAATGGTTAAGTGAAAATGTTTTAAGGTTCATGACACCTGCGGTTTAACCTCATGTGCATTCAAACTTTGTTCCAACTGCCTCAGGAAATCTAATTCCATAACTGCTTGGAAAATCTGAGAAATGGCATTTGCACGGCCTAGTTTGCCATGGATTTATCATAATATGGTTAATCACATCTGCATGTGTTGGGAGTATAATACTCAGTGGGAATCGTAGCAGGTGCGGACTGCTGGTCTGCACATGCGCAGTCACAGTCACCCCACAAGGGTCTAACCATTACCCACTCCAAATTCTGAGCCAAATTAGTATGACTGTTCTGGGTACAGGCACAAGAACCACCTGGCATATGGAACAATCAAAGTAGTTAAGATCTTTAGTCAAGAGACCACCTGCCAGCAAACCATTTCCAAACTCAATTCTTCTTCAACATGTCAAATAATCAAACGTCATTGACCTGAAACAAGAGCTGAAGCAGAAGTTCAAAATGTTGCCATCACAGTCAATCATGAATGAAGGCCATTGATGGTTCATGTTGATGTTAAATGATAGTAAAGTGATCCTTCTTGTGAGCTTTAGAGATGAAACTGGCCTCAAACTAAGAACTGAGATATACGAGATAGAGAGAGATATATATATGTGTGTGTGCGTGCGTGTTTTTTCATAACTGTCACCACCTAAGTTTACTTCATATATTACAATTAAATCCTAATCTAATCATTCCAAACTATATATCGTTGGAAAGGTCTAACACCGTGTCTACACCAGAAGCAAGAGGCGCGGTGCGACAAAATACTATAGAATCCATTATAATCAGCGATGCTGTCTACACTGGATGTGGCGCTAAGCGACACGACAAATCCCCGACAGTAAACTGCTGCCGCGTTCTATTTATGACGTACTGACAGAAAGTTCAAATGATTTTTAACGGTCGCTTTGTCGTGTCCAGTGTAGACAGACTTCAGCTGTTGCAGCGCGGTGCAACAACTGTTGTGTCCGGTGTAGACACGGTGTAAGACTCCTAAATAAATATTTTACCACTGTTTGTTGTTAAATTATGTAGGAACAGTAATAGATTAATTTATGACAAGAGTGCACCTCAAAACATGATTTTTCGTTTCCTTTTTCCCTATCATATGTGTTAGTAATCATCATAAAAGTATATATCATTTGAAAGCTTAAGACCTCAAAATTCATCCAGTGAAAACCATTTTGAAAAAAAAATTGTACTTTAAATCTTTTACCGGTCTCCTCCAACTATGGGGAAGACAAAATACATATCGTTGGAAAGGTCTGAGTCTCAAGATTCCATATTTGTTGGTTATTTTGTGATAGAAGTAATATTGAGAGAGAAATCTTAACATTAACAAGTGTCACCCAGGGACTATTTTTGGTATAACGCCTAAACAAAATTGCATAGGAATCTCAATTTTTTTCATAACTTCAAATTTGGAACACAACTTATGTAGACATACGACTTTAATTTTATAGCAATTTTGGAATAAAACCAATATATATATATATATATATTTATATATATATATATATAACAGTTACAGTTAAGGGGTTAATAATATTAACATTTTTTTATTAAAATTATATAAAATGTATAGTTAAGTATAAACAAATATAAAAATATAAATATAAAATATATCATATTTATTGTATACTATTACAAAATATATCAATTATAATTAATAATATTACAGTTAAGGGGTTAATAATATTAACTTTTCTTATTAAAATTATATAAAATGTATAGTTAAGTATAAACAAATATAAAAGCATAAATAAGATATTATATAATATTTATTGTATACTATTACAAAATATATCAATTATAATTAATATTTAATATCACTGAATCAAATCAGTTTAACATAGTAAGCAGTTTTGTGAGAATTAACAATTTGGTCTTTTGAATTATCTTAAATGTATTATTATTATTATTATTAATGTGACTGAATCAATCTGTCTGCATTAGGTTACACCAACAAAAGTGCTTGTTATGGGTCAGATGAGATAGAAATAGCTCCTTGTGGTCACAAGTTTTGACATTGACAGTGTCCTTTCCACATATTTCTTTCTCAAAAGTTCTATAAGAATCATTAATGTATTCATTAACAAACTTGAGTAGTTAAGAAGAATCTGAATTGGTACCAATCGCTAAATTCCTTGCACTTCTCATCCCTATCCATAACACTTCCCGGTTCATTCTAAATTCTGTAATCTGTAGCACACAGAGACCTTTTATTTCTGTGTAACACAGCAGGACATGATGGCTTACACTTCAGTGCTGTGTTTGTGCACTTGTGAAGCTGAGAGCCTCTGACTATTCCTGAGCAAAATCCATAAACACAGCAGAGGCTTCTATCTGTGTCCGGCAGCTGAATATGTGTCCTTACTAAATCCTGCTTTCTGGAAACAGTCTCCGTAAATCACCTGTCAACAGTAGCATTATTGCTCGGAGGGCTTCATAGAACGGGAACTCAGGAACTCAAACGGTGCAGGAGAGCTCAGGAAAACGGTCAGACTTTTATTAAAAACATCTTTCACTCAAAGATAAATGAGATCACCACAGGGGCAGGACAAAAATACTGGACATGTTTTGCTACAAAAATAAATAACTGCCTTTGTAAAATGTGCCAAAAATAAAAGATTAAAAAGTTGCTCACCTTACACAACTTGGTAACCTTTTATTTTTGGCACCACAATTATTAACAAAATAAAAAATAATTTAAAAAAAAAGTCAAAGGTGAATTTTGTTTTTTAAAAAAGGGTGAAATTTAGCCTTATAAATAACTTTTCTATACAGTATTACAACTTTTTATTGGGGCTTTATTCAGTGCCTGAAATCACTGGTGTGTTTATTTTTAATCATGGCAATATGTTCATTAAGGACTTTTAAATTACATATCAGATCATATTATAAAAGCTAAATTGTCAAATTAAACATTCCCTTCCTTCATTTGTTAGTTAGCTGTTAGCCTACTAGCTTAGCATATTAGCTGTGTTAAGACAAACATTTGATTAGTTTGGACAAGATATGTTTTTGATCAGGCATTGAGGAAGCAGGATAGAATTTTGTATAAATAGAGATTCATTCATCACACAAGAAACATAAGGTCAGGTTGAACACACTGCATTGTGGGATACAGTAATTATGAAGGCTGCATCTGAATATGCCTACTTCCCTAATATAGTAGGCGAAAAACAGCATGTGAAATAGAATAGCATGTCCAGTCAGGGCTGGCGCCAAGGGGAGACATTTTTGTAACAGTCACAAAGTAAATACTTTATACCAACACAAAAATACTCAGGTAGTGTGCGATTTTGAACACAACCAGACTACATACTGCTGAAAGAGTATGAGTAGTATGTTAAAATGATATTTGGAACACAGCTACTGTCTCTTTTAGAGTCACAGAAGCAGAATTCAATTGGCTGGGATTGGTCTGGCCACCAATGAAAGATCTGAGAGAACCAATCATCACATCACTTCACAGTGTGTTGTTCATTGTTTCAGTTCCCCTTCTGGCTTCAGCAATTAAGTGTCAGATGTGGAATAAGCACATTATGTTTTGCTCAATACCTCCAAACAGTTCTGAAAGGCGACAGCAATACCTTTTCAACCCTGTGCTCACACTTTCATAACAACAGATTCCTCTGATGATACTTTTTCACTCCACTGAGCAAATTATTTACTGCGTTCACACCACATGGGCTGCAAATTTAAGGCCCAGTCCCTGAGGTTTATAGACTTTAGATGCTTGACAGCACAGCCATGTGAGAACCATGTCTGCCATTGACATCACACAACTAAAGACAGCACAATGAACTTACTGCAGTCAGATGGTAAAAGACCTCGGGCCACGAGAGACGTGAAATATTAGCTGCAAAGCCATGAATTCGCATAGCAGCTGATGCCCTGCTAGACTGGAAGTGACTAGAGCTGATTTGCTGGTGTCAACTGTAAATCAATGCAGAAGAGCAACTCCCTTTTCAATAATGACCACCAATAAACAGGCTGACTGACACGTTCTCATTTGGTTGAGTCCTGTGCCTGTCTGGCTCCTATCAATCTCGAAGTAACCACTTCGTCCTCCATCTGATGCCTTTCTCTGAAAACAGCCGGGTCTGCTGAGCTGGGGGCGATTACACAAAGTAATATTGGACTGGCTATAAAAGTGAGGCTTTTATGGACAGGTTTCTCTTTCATGAAGTGACTTGTGACACTTATGCCAACTTCGCAATTTTTTGTGTCACTCTGGCTTACTTGGTGAAAGCAATGGCCAGCTACCTGGGGTTTTAATTACTGTTTTTCAGTTAGTGTGTGATTCCAACCACCTGCAGGTGTGTCCATGCTGCCATGGCATAATGGCTTTCCGTTAAAACTAATTAGGACCTGGGGAGAGGGATGTACCCGGGCAAGGAAACAACTATTGAGAAATCACGTTCAGGTGTGTGTAATTTATTAATTCTCCCTAATTCCTCTTCTTCATCTTTTAAATGTTCCTTTCTAAAATAACCTACCGCTTATATACATTCATAAAGTCTTCCAGTTTTGTGGACATTCACACAGAGACCAGTCACTGATCAGGTGACTGTAATTACACACAATTACACAGGCCACACATCATTTGACCACTCATTTAAATTTTAAGCGGTGTTTTCTCAACATTTTAACATTGCATCAACTACTGACGGACATATTCATTTTTATTATAATTTTCACTCAGTAGGTTATTTAACCATATCTATGTCTATATAAATTTATGTTATTTCTTATTTACATGCAATGCAGGCATTACCAAACATTTCTTGTCAGCCGATTCTCTTTCACCTAATATATTAATTTGAATCTTGTATATACAGTATATATATTTATTTATTTTTCATATTATATCATAATTTATATCACTTAATTATATATATATATATATATATATATATATATATCATAAATTCATTTATTATAATTTTCACTCAGTAGGTTATTTAACCATATCTATGTCTATATAAATTTATGTTATTTCTTATTTACATGCAATGCAGGCATTACCAAACATTTCTTGTCAGCCGATTCTCTTTCACCTAATATATTAATTTGAATCTTGTATATACAGTATATATATTTATTTATTTTTCATATTATATCATAATTTATATCACTATTATATATATATATATATATATATATATATATATATCATAAATTCATGAATATATATACAAAGATTTTGTATTGTCCATTTTATATTATATAATTGTATAAAATTTATTATAAAATGTATTAAGTCCAACAACTTATACGTATACACATTATGTGTGTGTTAGATTATTAATATTATTTAGAATATTATTATTATTACATTATTATTGTTATTATTATGCCGCTTACAACACAGTGTATCTACCCAGAACCAGAATCAGCTTTTAATATATATATATATATATATACACACACACACACACACATATATATGAAAAGAGGCATAGAGATTTTAAGAGAGAAATTGTTGGATTACAGCTTGAAGGTTGTTTTTGAGCCAGTCATATATCAGAAGAATGAGTTGGCCTGTGACAGAGCTCGGAGCACCTTGGATCTCAACCCAGCGATGGGCATCCAGATTTCCTGGGCTGCTCGTACACTAAGCATTCCAAATAGGATGATGAGAAATGTTGTTTACTTCAGGCCACAGTATATCACTCTACGGCCTTGCCACTTGTTGACAGCTGTGACCTTGTTAGAATCTATAAGTGAGACATCCACTTTCAAGTCATAAAAACTGCAAAGCCTTATTATAGAAAAAGTATAGAAAAATTAAACCAAACTCAAACTATCATCATAGAAGAGGACTTTTTTGTTATTGTTTTTCCCCCATAATTTAATGATGGCAATAGAATTCTAAAGGATTCACCTGAAGTTCAAAGATCTTCATAAGTTCACGGTTGAGTCTGGCAATTCAGTTTGCTCTAATAAGACTTTATGTATAATTATTCTGAGAGAAATTTTACGATTCCCAAAGAACCTTTCAGTGAACAGTTCTTAAAAGAACAATTTTTTTTTCATATTGCGAAAAACATTTTAATGATCTAAAAATCTTAAGAACCTTTTATTCAATGGAAAAGTTCCATGGATGTAAAAGGTTCTTTGTGGAACTAAAAGATCCCAATAAGGAACCTTAATTTTTAAGAGTGTATTACAGGATCTTCTCAGCTAAATGCATCCACACCAAAACACAGCAGCTACCATTATATCCTATTTCTTGGTGCTTAAAGGGGTCATATGATGCGATTTCAATTTGTCCTTTCTCTTTGGAGTGTTACAAGCTCTTGGTCCATAAAGAAGATCTGTAAAGTTGCAAAGACTAAAGTCTCAAATACAAAGAGATATTCTTTATAAAAGTTAAGAGTCAGCCACGCCTACCTAAAACGGCGATATGGGAAGATTTGCATAACGCCGCTCAAATGTTCACGCAAAGAAAGAAGGCATAACTTTTATTCTCGCTGTTGCCGCCGCCGCCGCCGCCATGTTGTGGAGACGCTGTGTGTTTCGTTGTGAAACTGCTTTGTTTGGCCTTCCAAAAGAGGACGATAACCGCTTCGTCATGCCTGGAGCTGATCCGTGCTGGTTGCTGAGGAAATACATCAACTTCGCGCTGTGGATCGCCGGATCGGCTTTCACCGTGGACGAAGCGGAGTCCAGCCCGGGGTCATCACATGTGGTTGCCGCAAGCCCGCAGGATGCTCCTTCGTCGAATCCGCCGGCCACGCCATTCTCAAGACCGCCGCCTCTGCTCACTCTAGCCCGCCGTGTGTGATGCTTGTGAAAGCGAAACTACTTTGTTTGGTCTTCCAAAAGAGGACACGACTAGAAATCAGTGGTTAAGTTGTATTTACAACACTGTTCCAGAACAGTTCAACTCAAATATTCAGATGTGTGCACAGCATTTTATGGAGGACTGTTTCCTGATCCTGGGAGACTAGACTACAATGCCGGCTGTTCTGACTCACAGACTGCAAGTACGTTTTCATATTTAAATGATTTGCCACTGATGATTCAAACGCGAGTTTTGGGCAGTGTAGAGTAGCGCTTGTTGCTCGTCATTTCTCCAATCACAAATGCAGACAAGGTTTTATGTTTACGCGGCACGATGCAACGCAACGCATAAAAAGACAGTATAAGTCATTATAATCCATAATTATGTCCCCACTGGAGGCAACAAATGCCTTGTTTATAATGAGTTTTAATGTTTTTGTCTCTTCGCTCCAGCCGGGACACAGCATCACAGTATGGTAAGGGGCGTAATATTTCCAGCACACGCTTGAGGTATTCGGCCAATCACAATGCACTGGATAGCTGGCGTTTCAGAAAGGCGGGGCATAGAGGAGAAACAATAATGTACATTATGTGGAAAATAATGTGTTTTTTTAACCTTAAACCACATAAACACATTTCATTACACCAAATAATGTTCTTTTTAGCAACATCATATGACCCCTTTTTAACACCAACAAAAAAACGTACCAAACCAAAACGACACCTCATTCTTTTTTTAAGAAAGCAATTACCATCTTTAATTACCAATGCACCATTAAATGAACTCTTGAGGAGCATTTTAGATTATAAATCAAGGTAATTGGCTATTAGGATTTGCTTAATTGTATAGAACAAAAACAAAGTTATTTAGATTACCCTAATAATTCTCATTTCAGAATAAAAAAAAGCATCCCTTTCACCCTGGCAGTCTCGCTGACTTTGATTGTAGCATCTCATAAGTATTTCAGCTATCTCGACAGAAAACAGCCTTTCTGTTACCGAGCATGTCATAAACAGGGCCTTATAAAAAAAAAATTCAGCATTACTGTCATGTAAGACACTCTCACCCTTCAGCTCCCCGTGAGGCGGCCGCCTCGGGCTCCTGCTCCACGCTGAGCCTCTCTGATCTCAAGACCTAGAGGCTATGACCTCATTAGTATACTACCATAAACAGACTACGCTTTCCATAAACAACAGCCTTGTGTGGCGCGAGTAACGGGTGATGTGGGCAGAGGTCGTCCTCACCCGCTGAACGGTGAGCTGCAAGAGGTTTCACTCGTAATGAACAGAGTTTCGATTTAGAGGACTGCGGACGGTCTGGAGTTGGTTCTCTGTTTACAAATCCGCTGGGGTAAGCAGCGGCGCATTTGCCTTGGATGCATTGTTACAGCCTATCCTCCCGAGTAGCAGAGGACTGGCGTTAATGGCTCCTCTCTTAAAAGGCTCTTAGCTGAGTCGCAGTCCTAAGCCTCTCCCTGGGCTCTCCATTTGTTCTACCACTGCAACCCAGTCACAGCAAATAAACAACCTGAAGCATGGAGAATGGCAGCTCCGTTCTCCTCTGCGCTCTAATTTAGATATCCCGGCTTCGCAGCTGAGGGAGATTAAAGAGTGTGGCGCATGGGAGTCGGCCTACAGCCACTGCGAGAAGCCATCTGGGTACATATCACAGCCTCTCCACCCCGCTTTCTCCAACCCTCCAAGCTGCATGTGCATGTGACAAAGACGTCTGCGATGAGGGGTGAGTTTGGCAGAATGCATGCAGAATTTAAAGACAACTTTAATAAAGCAATAAGACATGGTGTGCATTATCACAACTAAGGGGGTTTGGAAGACACAATGGATATTCAGCAGCTCAACATAAAACTCAACCTGGCTCATTGGGAAAATGTGCCTTTACCTACATTTTGGCAAAACTCCAAAAACATGCCTATACACATACAATTCACTGCCGTTTTCAGCTCAAATGAGCACTAGGTCACAGTAAAACACCAACTTTTATTCCTTTTCACACAAATGATGATTAAGGAGCCAGATTATTGATTAATAATTAATTTTGCACAGTACAATACTATGGTATGACCTCAAAACACGTTTATCGTAGCATGATTTGTGAAGTTTGAATCACATAACCAGCTCCATTTAAATGGCTTTTCTGATGTAGTAAACCTGCTCAGTAGCTCACCCGGTACAACACTGCACTCGGGTACGGGTCCTGTGAAACAAGAATCACTACATGAGCTCAAAGACTTGTACAAGGAAGCTAAAATGATGTGGTTGCTTCAGCAAATAGCTTTTTATAACACTATCACTTAAGTTTAGGGTAGGGTTTAGTGTAGATGGTACATTATTTTCAAAGGCAACTGAGCATTAAATTTTCACAGCACTGCTAAAATACGTACAACAACCAACACAATAAAATGTTGCCATTTTCAAGTTCATCTGTTTCGGATAAAACAGCATGCGCTTTTACAAGCCACTTACAAGACATTCCAAATATACAAGAAGCAACATAATATCACCACAGGCACATTTTTTCAATGAGCCTGGGATGCCAAAAGAAAGAAAATTGACTGCTGTCACAATGCTGTATTGCTATATTGCTAAGGTGTTCAGACATGTTATACACTTGTTAGAGTGTTCTGGTTGATTTCAAGATGGTTGTTTACTCAAAAAAATCTCAACTTTCTTTAATAGAGAGGGCATTGGGGTGCCTCCTTCAATTCCCTTTTTTTTGGCATTTTAATCATCCTGCAAGCAAAATTGATCTTCTGATCATTTAAACATGTAGCACACCTCAACAAGCTGAAAGATTTGAAGTAGAATGAGACACATGGCAAGGCTTAAAATGTATATTTTGAACAAAACGTGATTAAGCGACATGCCGGAATTACTGCAATTATGAGACTCTGACTATAAGCATTCTTGTGCTTGTATAACTCATAATTACACCTTGTAAACTTTGAATTTTCTAGGAGCTCCAACTTATTCCACCTGACCATTGAAACATCATGCTGAAACATTCAAAATGGCAGCTGCTTCATCAGGTAATTTTAGTTAAGCAGTTATTTTGTAGTATTTTTGTTTAATAATTCCTATAATTGACTACTGTTAATGTCTTAATAATGAAAGACACAAACACAAAGATCTGCTAAACTACAATTTTTGTTATGCAATAGAACTCAAGAGAAATTAAAGTGTTAGTTCACCCAAAAATGAAAATTTGCCCATAAATTACTCACCCTCAAGTCATCCTAGGTGTATATGACTTTCTTCTTTCAGACAAATCCAGTCTGAGTCATTTTAAAAATTGTCATCGATCTTTCAAGCTGTTTCATGGCCCTCATTGGGTTCCATGCATCAGTCCAAAAGAAGTTAAATAAAAAGCGACCATCCATAAAAAAAAAAGTGTCTCACACAGCTCCGGGGGGTGAACAAAGGCCTCCTGTAGCGAATCGATGAGTTTTTGTAAGAAAAATATCCATATTCAAAATGTAATAATCACTTTAAATGTAGCCTGCGCCAACAGTTGTACACCGAAGCAGCTCCGGGCTGATGACGTATGAGTTCAGCGTTACACATGCGCTGGTGAGTCTCGTGAAAACCAACGTTTGTTAACAGAAGCAAGGGAAGCAAAGTTTCCTTACTTCAGCAAGGAAGTCTCCTCTTGGCTTATATCGAAATCCTCTGACATTCTTCTTTACAAATCCTCGTTTTCTACTTCAAATTAGTGACCGTTGTTTTGTTTTGATCTCTCCCCTGCGCTTCCGCGTTCGTCACTTCTCAGCAGCGCATGCGCAAACCTGAGCTCATACGTCATCAGCCCGGAGCTGCTTTCGTGTACAACAGTGAGCACAAGCTAGATTTAATTGATTATTACGTATTAAATATGGATATTTTTCTTACAAAAATGCATCAATTCACTACAGGAGGACTTTGTTCACCCCCCGGAGCTGTGTGAGACACTTTTTATTTAACTTCTTTTGGACTGATGCACTGCAACACCCGCTGAGTGCCATTAAACAGCTTGAAAGATCAAAGTCAATTTTTTATATAACTCCGACTGGATTCGTCTGAAAGAAGAAAGTCATATACACGTATATATGACTTGAGGGCGAGTAATTTATAGGCTAATTTTAATTTTTGGGTGAACTAAACCTTTAAAAGTGAATTCAGTGCAAAGTGACTTGTTTTCCAACTGGTTAATTCCGGTCCAGACAATAGCCAAACTCCTAGATGAAATTGGATAAATCCTCATTTTTCTTCTGCCAGTGGGTAGAAAAAAAGTGAGAGCAGAGAAGTGACCTCCTCATCAAACAAGGACATTTCCTAATATAGCCAAGTGTAGAACTAAACATACACGAAAAAATTAAAGCCAGGACAGCAGAGCTGGTCTCCACTAGGGGTCAGCCAAACCACTGGCCATGCAAATTGGCTATTTTAATGGTAATAATGAAAATGGAAAGGTGTCGGAGGAGAGCTGGCCTGGTTTCATTGTGTTGGCAGAGCAGCAGTGACATGCTGCTATTTAGAGAGCTGAAAAGAAGCCTACAGCACTGAACTGAGGCGTGACAACTCTGGAAGAACCAGCAGTCCTCAAATGGGTCAGGATGGACTGAATATTAACTAGGTCCTGCACACTATAGTTCTCGCAGCAGCATTATGCTCAAAACTGAACATGCAGCTCTGGCCCTGCCTACGCTTTCTGTAACACACACATTCTGAAATGGCAGGAAGAACACATTGCATTAAGATAAGAATTTCCTGTAAGACAGAGAGAATGTTCAGAGACCTTGCAGTTTTAAAGTGAGTTTGTTGAAGTAATATTGCTACATAACGAGCATTAACCTGAGTGTGTGTGTGTGTGTGTGTGTCTGTCTGTCTGTCTGTCTATCTATCTACCCACCTATCTATCATCTCCATTCGTTCCATTGTTCTGTCATTCTATCTAACCATCCATCCGACTATCATTGAGTCCTCATTTGCACTGAGAATACAGAAGAGCACATTTTTCTGATGGCTTTGGTTTGATACTTTTTAAGAGCAATAACCCTCCCTTGGCACTGAGCGAATTGAATAAAACATCTCTGGAAAAGGATTTTAAAAAGCATCAAATCCCATGTCAAACATGCACCGACACCATCCAATGCTGCCACCTAGTGGTTCACATTAATCTGTAGCTGCCTTGTGGAAATGTCAGCCGTGAGCTCAACACTTGAAGCTTATGAACAATGATGGGCCAGTTTTTAAGGTATCGAGATTCACTGCATCGGCTCAGACCACTCCAGTGCATTCATTTGTCATGTTTAATTACCTAATGACTTCCAAACAAGTGTGTAATGAAAACAAAGCCTCCATTACAACAATAAATGACTCAAACACCAGTGAGCTAGACCTGAGAACCACTGCTATTTTGACACCAGCAACCGCCGTCTAATTGGTCCTGCTTCCAAAAACTAGCAGCTACGGAGTTAACATTTTACAATAACACTGAAATTGCTATTGGCATCCTGGGCATAATAAATCTGATAAAAGGCTTTTGCGAGAGGAATTCGGGGTAGGTTGTTATAACAGTGCTCATTATACGTGTGAACTCTGCTAAACTTGTGCTTCAAATTCTAGAATGTTGACCTTTTCTTTTCCTCTCATTCCCTCTTTTTTCCTGCCGCCTTCTCTCTGACACGTCATTAACTATTAAGGTAGTCCTATTAGCACAGGAAAGGGACGAAAACGTATGCGTTTCTTCACGTAATATATATCCTGAGCCTTCCGACAATCCTGTCTCCCCGGTGCTCATTGTAGTCTTTACCGCTATTGATTTTTATCATGGATAAGACGGCTAAATCTCCTCAAGAGCTCTAAATCCATCCTCTCTTCACCCAGAAGCATTAGCTTCCTCTGCATGCCACAGAAAATTATATTTTCTTTCTGGTTTTGGGGAACCTCTGCACCATCCTCTCTCAGGAGATAAGCCTCGGTCACATCGTATAGGGCAACAGATACAGGCAATAATACAGAATGAGGATGACTGATAGGAGTCAGTGCAGGCTTTGCATTTGAGACATACATGGGAATAATAGTGTTATTATTATGCGCATGGATATGTTATATATATATATATATATATATATATATATATACACACACACACACACACATACATGATGTGCTACTATTTTTCTAAATATCTTCTAAATTATACTGTTATTACAATGTAATAACAGTGTAATTACATTGTAATACATGTGTATTAAGCCTGATTCTGTCCAAATACGCTAGTAAAACCATCTGTGTAGTCATGAGGTAGTTTGACAGTTCAACCACTTGGTCACACTGGTTGTGTAGAGGAAACCCACAGCCATATGGGATTGAAGATCAAAGTCATTTCCTATCTCACTACTCACAAAAGCTTCAATAACATGAACGAGTTTATCCAATTTAAACATGGCTAGAGGAAAGACATGGTTTTGTTCATTTTTGTTTCAGGTAGTGTTCTGCATCATGCAATACATGTGGCTCTTCAATGGGAACATCTATTAAATAGTAATAGCCGTGCAATAGATGGATTTAGATGTGCTTTCATCACAGACCATTTTTGCATCTGAAATTATTCTTCAATGAATGTCTTCCCTGCGTACATGCAAACTGCAGCTTACCTTGCAGCTTCAATAGATAAGCTACCATGACTCGGGAGGAACAGACACAAATTCACAGATAGTGTGACACACTGTGATTGACAGAAGCAGATTACGTAAAATGACATGATAAACTGAGGCTGAAAGTATGATCTGTATTTCAGGACCACAAATTGTGTCATGTTACACAATCCATGACAACTAAAGATCAAAGCAAACAGAAATGTCTGCAGCATACAGCATTATGTGTCATTATACAAAATATCATCAAGCTGAGATAAAAAGCCAAAACTCTGTCCATTATTTTCTATACAGGTCATCCATATGGTCCCACATTTATCAGAGCAAAATACATTATTTTCCACATCAGTAGAAACTATGAACACTTTGATTTCACCAGAAGATCTACTTGTGAATGGCAAATTTATGTAACCTGATATATGATTAACCATCTTGCCAACTTGGACAAAAATTTAATTTAAAGAAATAGTACACACAAAATAAAATTTACATTTTGTGATTATTTACCCATGTCTTCCCAAACCTGTATGCAGCTACATTTGATTAAAACAAAAAGAGTACAACAACCTACGTTTTGTGCCATTCACTAAGCTACCATATGACTTCTATTTTTAGCATCTTGTACTATACTTAGTTTTTTTATTCATACTCTCTTCTTTTTTGGGGCTTGCCCGATGTGTTGAGGAAAAAAAGTGTCAAGATCCCTCACAATTCTGTAACATGAAACAAGTTTGGAATGACATGAGTATGTGCAAATAATGACAAAATGTTGATTTTTGGTGAACGATTCCTTTAAGGCCTGAATTCTCAGGCTTAAGCCTTCATTGTCCTGTCAAGGTGTCTTTAATCCAGTCCGGGTACTTTGTTTTTAGAATTCCGACTGTTTGTTCATTCCGTTGTTTGTGACAGGTGTTGATGGGTGCATCTTCAGAATCAGAAACTAAAAGGCCATGGTAATTTGCAGCACTGCAAAAATCAAATGTACAAACAAACGAACAGAACATTTCTTTCTGAGTCAGCTGTTTGCCGAGGACGTCATTCACCTATTTTTTGTGTCCATGGAGACAGAGCTTAGAAGAAAGTCTCTCGGCACAGAGGACATGTGGATTTGTTGCTAGATGTGAACCATTTATACTGTGGAATGAAAGAAAATGGAAACAACCGGTCAGTGAGGAACGAGAAGCGTTTGAGATCATTCAAGGTTGCACATTTTGCTGATTCTGAAATATCTGCAGAATTGGAGTAATAAATGGTGTCAGATTGAGAACTTCACTGCAGATGGGAAATTATTCAATTTCAAGTGCACTGGTGACCTTTTATAGAATTTTAAGCCTATGATTTGAAAGGGATGCAGTCATATTACCAATAAGAACATTAAAACTCAACAAAATCAAAATTGAGCCCATTTACTTTCTGAAAACCATTGAATATCCAGTTTCACACAAACACGTCAGATTACAGAAGTAAAATGTGTGCCATGTTAACTTTAAACTGCAGATATTATAGTTATGTAAAGTCATAAAATAACATAAATGCTCAAAACTACACTTACTATGTTTTAAAAACATTCATCGAAAAATAACTATGATGGAAGAGCAAAAGATGGTGTATGTGGCACTCACCAGACAGGCGGAGTGGAACTTCTTTTTGCAGGTACGGCAGGCTTTCTTTGGCAGCGAGTAATTGGATCCGTGAATGACAGAGAAGCAGATCATACAGTCCTCCACCCCCTCAAAACGCTTGTCAACATTGTTCTTCCACAGCGACAGACCTTCCAGAATACTGCCATTCTACCAAACACAAACACATCATTTAAATTAGTCTGGCCATTTTCAGTTATTCAAAATAAATCACTCTTTAACTGTTACTTTAATAAACCATTTCAACTGGGCCAATTCCAAACTAAACAGGCAACATTAACAGCAGCCCCCAAAAGTATTCAAACCTAAAAAGAAAAGGAAAAGTATTTACAAATACCACTGCATTAGATTAAAAAAGAAAAATCAAACCCAGTAGCATTTTTTAACTACTAGATCACATTTCAAGCCAAACTTTGGTTAAAGCAACAATGGCCCAAAAAAAGTGAAGCATCATTTGTTTCCAGTTGCCATAAATCTATGCAATGAATGCAATACAATTCATTTTTATATGTTGCTTAAGTGTCCAAATACGTTATATTTAGTTTATCTATGACAGCACTACCTTGTATTATGACTTGTATTACATGTATTAGTGCTTGATTTTCAAAAACAAGTTGTAAAATTATGAAAATAAAAATATAATTTTACAAGTAGTAAAAATATTTATTTTTCATGCATCAAAGAATACTGAAAAAAATATATCAGACATTCAACAAAAATATGAAGTAGAACAAGTTTTCAACATTGATAATAATAATAAATGTTTCTTGAGCAGCAATTCAGCATATTACAATGCATTCTGCACGATCATGTGACACTGAAGACTGCAGTAATGATGCTGAAAATTCAGTTTTTCCATAACAGGAATAAATTTGAAAGTATATTGAAATAAAGAACAGTTATTTTAAATTGAGACTTCTGAGCTTACCGACCCCAAACTTTTGAACAGTAGTGTATAAATATCTTTTCTTTAATATTTCCTTTTTTTGACAAGCTAGTTGTTTTATTAAACTAAATGTTACTGCATTTATCTTAAAAGGTTTAAACTGAGAACATTTTTTACTTCCTTTACCTGGTGTGTGAGGTACGTGTTGAGCTGAAGCATCCAATTGCGCCACTGCTGAACGGCCACACCCACTCTCCGCCCACTCTCCACTAAGATAGAGCCGAGTGGATAATTCTGAGGCAGCTGAATCACCAGCTCTATGAAGATATCGTCGACAGAGTAAGTCGCGATCACCTCCCGCGTGGCAGACCGTGCTTTCACCTGAGAATGCGAATCACATCAGATCACAATGCCTAAAACCACTTAAGCACAGGTAATTTTGTTCACTTAAATTTTCCACCACAGCTCACCGTCATGTTCTCAAAAGTCTGGGTGCTGGACTGCACAGATGCAATCTCCTGCACAGACAAAACACCGCTGACGTACTTGCTGGTGAATTTATCTACCGTGCTGAAGACACGTTTCTCTTGGCTGTTCCACCACAGACGCACCATTGCAGGCAAGTCTTTCAACGCACCATAGTATACGGAGCAGGCCAGATGGGGAACCTCAAACTGCAGACCTTCAGTTTCTAGGAAAACACACACTTCTTGAGATGATCTCAGATATGGGAGATATACATTAATATTATAAATCATTCATTGTCAACTAATGGGCCGCAGGTTTGTTTTGATCAGGTCACGGGTAGCAGACTGTGTTGGTATTGATGACTAAAACTAACTATTAAAACTCTGTAATTTCCATAAAGTTTCAGTAATTAAAATGAAGCTGAAATAAAATGTAAATATAGATGAAAAACAAACTTAAAAAAAATAGAAAAATTTGAAATGTTGCCTTGACTACTAATTGAAACAAGTTGAAGTAATAAAACGACAAATTTAAATTTAAATAAAAGCTAAATAGAAATATTTATAAAAAAAATACAAATAACAAAAACATAAAATTGCTAAAACTTTAAAATGAAAATGAAAACTAAATGAAAAAAAATAAGAAAAAGAATAAAACACATTCAAATAATTGTGCTTAGTTTGATACTAAATAAACAAAAAGTAATTACTCTTTAGAAAACATTACTAATAATATTGCATATTGTTGGGTCCATGTAGTTTGTGATAATGTTTACACATTCATTAATATATTCATTTAATTTTAATGCTTGGTTCTATTAACATTTGTATTTACAATAAATCATTTCGGTAGTGTGTTGAATCCTGTGGTTAAACTAGTTGAGAATTACAGTTATAAATGATCTGCAACATACTCCGGGGGGAGAGAGACAAACTCTCAGTGAAGAAGGTTTTCGGTTCTTTGCTTGAGGGTTCTGCTGGCTGCCCAGGCACTGATGGGATCTCTGGCATCAGACGGAACAGGTGAAGTAGGAGTTTATGAAGAGAACGAGTCTTTTTCAAATGCAGAGAGTACTGAGCTCGCAGCTGATAAATAAAAACAGACATTTTCACTACATGAAAGACGTCATGTTGCTTGCATTATAAATAAGTTGTGCAGCCTTTTTTCATGTTCACTCAAAATCATAAAGAGCTGGGGAGATGAAAGCTGTGACATTATCACTTAATATTTCTGTCACAATGAGACGGACACATCTGACAGATCATTTAACCTCTAGAATGTCTCTGTTAAAAGTGTATTTAAAAGGATGAGGCAATGATTGACAGCTTTCCAGAGCAATATGACTGTTTTTTACTTACATGCGATGAAGAAGCCTTGAAGAAGGTGAAGAGGAGTTTCCAGGCCAGAAGATATCCCAGAATGCAGCAGTGCTCCATACTGAGGGGCTGCACCACTGCAAACTCGCCCACTTGCACACCACCTAGAATACTGTCCAAGAGCTCTTCTGTGGCAGAAAGGATGCTCATTAACGCTGCTGGAGGAGACCTACAGGAAGTGCACACAGTAAGTTGCCAGGATACCATTAAACTTGTGGGTAGCCAAAAAATTAAAAATAAAATAATAATAACATAAATTAAAAAATAAATAGCAAATATTAAACAGATATTTTAAATAATTAAAATAAAATATTTTAAATAATAAACAGATAAATAAGAGTAAAAAAATGCAATAATTAAATACAAAATAAATAAACAAACACACACATACATATATATATATATATATATATATATATATATATATATATATATATATATATATATATAATATATACATACACACGCTGTATATATTATCATTTACATTCATCAGAGTGTTTTGTGTTATTTAGATAATGCTTATTGCATTACTTTGATATTTTAAAATAACTACAGTGTAAAATAACTAAACCAAATGGGATCTATTCGTCATTACATATCCAAAGACTTTTAAGAGCCAGTGTGTGTGAAAGAGTGTCTTACAAGCATGGTTCTTCTCCATCTTCATCATCAGATTTAGCGCTGGCACTCTCGCTGTCACTCTCTGGCAACAAAGGCATCACCCTGTAAGACACGAACACATCACTCACATTTCTCCTGAGACGATTCAACGTCAGCACTGAGACTCATTCAAAGACTTGTAATGGACATAGCATTACAGCAACAGCAGAGGAGATCTCGGCTAACCCCGTGGAATATGAAACTGTTTCTCTCCCAGAGGCTTGTGCTCTCAATGAAGCATATTTAATTAAACCCAAAGCGGAACGCATTGTGGATTAAACTTCTTCCGTACAATATGACCTTAAGGCTAGGCAAAAACTGGCCGTCCCTTGGAGTATTCATTTCAATTACATTTACAATTATGTTCTAGACAGATACTTTCCTACCAAAGCAACTTACAGGAAAGCCCATTATAGCGTTTCTGCAGACGCTGCAGAACAGTTAGAAAACAAAGATAATGTCTAGGTGGTAAGACACATGCTGACTCCTTAATGCGGTATTCTAAACTTTGTATTTTATTTTTCCCCACAAGTCCAATTATTATGTTAAACAAGTTTTCCTGCACCAAAAACAGTTGTAAATTTAGTTTAGCATGACCATTTTCTGCCCTTTCATTGACTCTTTAGTACAGGTTGTTTTTGCTGCGGTTCCTTTAAAACTTTGTTCTTATGTTAATGTGCTTATGGTTGCTTTAGAGTATATCTACATTATGCTGGACTTTTTGAAAAAAAATCTAAATTTGCTGAAAATGTACTCACTCTTAGGCCATCCAAGACGTAGAAGAATTTATTTCATCATCGCAACACACTTGGAGAAATTTAGAATTACATCACTTGCTCACTATTAGTCCTGTAGACTGAATGGGTGCCATCAGAAAGAAAGTCCAAACAGCTGATAAAAGCATCACAATAATCCACACGACTCCAGTCCATTAATGCCTTGTGAAGTGAAAAGCTGCATGTTTTTAAGAAACAAATCCATCATTAAGCTGTTTTAAACTCCAAATCATTGCTTCCAGCTAAAATATAAGACCTCTAATCCATAATATTGCTTTCTCCAGTAAAAAAGTAATCTCGTCTGAATCAGGAGAGAAATATGCACAGATCAAGCACAATTTACAGGCCAAAACAGTTCTAAACTGTCAGTGGATGCGGTGACAAAATGGGACAGACTTTTTCACTGGATGAAGCGTTATTGTGGATTATGGACTGGTATTTTGGCCAAAAAGTTTGGCTTAAAGTTAAAATTCCTTAATGATGGATTTTTTTACAAACACTCAGCTTTTCACTTCACAAGACCTTAATTAATGGACTGGAGTCCCGTGGATTACTTGTGCATTATTGTGATGTTTTTAACAGTTCTTTGGACTCTCATTTTGACGGCACCCATTCACTGCAGAAGTGATGTAATGCAAAAAATTCATTTAAAAAAATTCAATTTTCATTTTTGGGTAACTATTCCTTAATAAAAAGTACATTTTCCATGATATGACACATTTAAATGTCTATTGTGTGTAGTCAGAGTGAAGTAAGAGTTAAAGAAGGTAACAGAGTCTATACTTGTGTAGGATATGGTAGACCGCGAGCTGTAACGGCCGGGCTTTGAAGAGCAGCAGGGGTGAGAGGGTATTCAGCAGGGTCTGGAGGGGCTCTGGCAGACTGCTCCTTTGGTCAGCTACAAACCGAGGAGGGAGTTTATTCTGTGTGAGCAGCTCCACGGGGATGTAGGTAAGAGCCTCCCCCACTGCCCTCAATACCGCCAGGGGGAACAAAGGATCATCTGGCTCTGAAAAGTCAGCTGAGACAAAAGATTGACATTTCAGTAGTGTGTTAACCACCAGACATCATGTTTCCATTAAATATCAAAAGTATAAAGGATACAAGTATAAAAATTATTTCTAGGTTAATACTAGGGATGAGTCACAATGCCATTTGGGCAAATAGATGATTACTAAGTTTGAATAGTTTCAACATATAGATTGTTTTGCTTGTTTTGTTTAGTGGCTGAGCTTTAATTATACTATAAAAAATTTTTTTTAAATGTTTGTAATTTTTTTTTTAAATTGTAAAATGCTACTGTAAAAAAAACTTAATTGTTTAATCACTTTATATGCAATTTTACTATGCAATACAATAAAATAATATAATAATACAAATGTGTGGTTATTGCAACTGTAGAAACTATAAATACAATACAATTTATGGTTAAAACAGTAAAATAACATCTCCAGTAGTCGCTGCATGACATTATGTATAATTATATAGTTACATCTTATATAAATAATTTTTTACTTTTGTTATCATTAAGGTATTTTGTTATTTAGCCAACGTATGCTACATTTAGTGCTGTTGGCATTTTGTCTTTGTGTTTATGGCCTTTTTCACTATCTATATTTGAGTCCTGCCCTTGTTTTATGGAACAGCCTGTCTTTCTATTTTACCACCTGTATTATTATGGTGGTTATCAGCACATTTTAAGGTAAAAAGCAGATTTCAGTAGTTCAGGTAGAGTGGTATATTAATATCATATAATTTAATAAAAAATACTGTTAAAAGTTATAAAAATATATAGGCACCAATATGACATCCTGTAATACTTGAAACAGTAATTTTTTTTTTTTATGTGAATTTCTGGCAACAACAGGTGATTTTTTTTTTTTTAATTAACAGGATTATTTCCACAGTAGTATGCTGTGCTTTAGCCGTTTTGAAGGTCAACCCTTCTCTTATAAGTTGTGTTTTTAAATGCATCCCCTTTAAAGCACTTGCACAACAGCCAAACACACTTTTTATTTCTTTTTTTTTTTAGATGGCATGTTTTGAAACATACACTATTGTTCAAAAGTTTAAGGTTGGTAAGATTTTTTTAAATGTCAGGGTTTACACTAAAATATTAAGCAGCACGACTGTTTTCAACATTGATAAGGAGAAATGTTTCTTAAGCATCAAATCAGCATATTAGAATGATTTCTGAGGGATCGTGTGAAAAATGTGAAATTCAGCTTTACTGTCACATTATTAAATTACATTTTAAGACTTCTTTTAAAAACAAGAAACAACTTACTGACCCCGAACTTTTAAACAGTAGTGTAGATATAATTTTTTTTTTTTAAAAAATCATTAAACCACAAACCAAACATGAAGGTTCTTGTTAAGTCGACTCACCGGGGATTTTAATAAGCAGTGGGAGCAGAAGGTTGTGAATTCCCTCCAAAAAGAACTCCTTCCACTCCGAGTTCAGCTCTGGAGGAAGCTGTTCCTCCACACCAGCAGGGGGCGACATGAAAAACTCACTCAGCCTCACAATCAGGTCACAGTTTGCACACACAAACAGCTGTACCCAAGGGTTCCAGAACATGCTGCTGTTCTCACGGGCAGTCTGTGAAAACAACGCAATTACATGTCACGCTGATTAAAAAAGACATTCGCTTAGATCGTCCTCTGTGTGCAGCACGGCTCTAGTAGGTTCTAGTAGTGATTATTTATAAGATCAGCCATATGTGTAAAGCATTTCAGATCTGATTTACACCTGGTATTAAAATAAAATCAGTTCAAAATGCAGATTCGATTGTACACTGGGGTGGAAATTTCTGAAAAGGACAGAGAAAGTGTCTCTGTGAGCCTGTCTACTGCATACAAACAGTGTGAATGAAGAGAGAGAAATCTCACCTCAAGCCATGCCAGCATGGAGCAGAGCAGGAGATCCCAATGAGTGTTTCCCAAGACTGTAGGAGAATGATCCACCATCCAGCACAGGAAACGCATAATTTCTACAGCCAATAAGAGCCATGTGGCTGAAACTTTTCCAAGGTCACTGAAAAAGGACAGATTGCTTGTTATTATAGCTATTATAGGGCTGTCACGATAACCGCAATATCGCAATATTGACAAGCCAACCACAGAGGAATGCAAGAACCGCAGCAAGTAAACACGGGGCGTTTACTTTACTTACTTTAAAAGGGATAGTTCACCCAAAAATGAAAATTCTGTAATTAATTACTCACCCTCATGTCGTTTCAAACCCGTAAGACCTTCGTTCATCTTCGGGCTCAACTTTTTGCGAAGCTATGAGAATACTTTTTGAGTGCAAAGAAAACAAAAATAACAATTTATTCAATTCTTCTCCCCCGAGTTACGTCTTCCGCCATTTTAGAGAGTATCACAACGCATACGCACGCTTTCCCCCAAGCGTAAACCACGCTGATTATGCAGATTACGTTCATGCGCGCGCTTTCTCCCCCGAACGTAAACAACGCTGATTACGTCGATTATGTTCTTGGGTACTCTCCAAAATGGCAGAAGACGTAACTCGGGAGAGAAGAATTGTTAAATAAATTATGTTATTTTTGTTTTATTTGCGCTCAAAAAGTATTCTCGTAGCTTCGCAAAACTGAAGTTGAGCCACTGATGTCACATGGACTGTTATACCGATGTCCTTACTACGTTTCTGGACCTGGGAACATTACAGTTGCGTTGCTGTCTATGCAGGGTCTGAGAGCTCTCACATTTCATCAAAAATATCTTAATTCGTGTTCCGAAGATGAACGAAGGTCTTACGGGTTTGAAATGACATGAGGGTGAGTAATTAATGACAGAAATTCCATTTTGGGGTGAACTAACCCATTAAGTAAACACTTTACTTACTAAAAGATATTTGCATGTTTACTTTTTTCGTAAGGTTACACCCTTCTCGATTTACACTTCGTGCATGTGTACTGAATATTAAATAAGTTAGTAATGATAACAATGTGTACTGATATGTACTGAGGCTCCATAGAGTTAAAATTATTTCAACAGTGTGGTTCATTACATCTCTCTTTGAATGAATCGGCATTTTTGAACGTGCAGTTGTTTATTATATACATTTTTTAAATATTTTATGCGTTTTTATTTTTCTATTGGAAAGATACAATAAAAAGGGAAAATAAAATGTGGAGGAAAGAGCAAAAAGGGACAGACTCGAAAGCTGCATCACCCATTTGAGCATCTTGGCCACGGCTCTGACATAGTAACTCATCTGACTGCCATTGCCGTCTTCCTCATTATAGAGATACACATAGCTGAGGCATGGTCTCACCTGTTGAAGAGGAACCATTCCTCCCTACTGGTCCTCCATTCGGCAATCGTGGCTACGACAGCCAACAAGATCTCATCCTCCACAGTCGTGTCGGCCTGTAGACAGCAGAGCAGCACGGCCAGACAGCCCCACACACCTACACACACAACATTATTTTTTCACATCCCTTAAGTGAGTGAGATCAGTGTTGCTCAGCCTATATGACTCATCATGTGCGGTGTGTGTGTGTATATGATTTGAATCTCACCGTCAATGCAGTCCTGCTCTCTGTCCTGCCAGTTAAGGAGCTCTGCGACACACAAGGCGATGAGGGATTCTCTCTCTTCACTGGCTAGAAATGGACATAACATCTGCACCGTGCTCACACTGTTTTCTGAGAGGGGAAAGAAACTGACACGCACACAAGAGCCGCAGAATTAGCAGGAACGTCACAATCACCTTGCTGGTTAGGCTGATATTTCTCATCAAAACGCTGTGCTGATGACAAGCACATTGTGAACATGTGTATCTGTATAAAAAGATTTCTCCAGGTCATGAGGAGGGTCACATCCACACCACACTCCACACAGTTGATCAAAAATGACAGCAAGATTTCTATTTCAAGTAAATGAAAGAAACCTGAAAATATGTACCAAATGTACAAACATATAACTATATCTATAACAATAAATGTTTCTTGAGCACCAAATCAGCTTATTAGAATGACTTCTGAAGGGTCATGTGACACTAAAGTCTGGAGTAATGATGCTGAAAATTCTAAAATAATTTGAATAAAAAACACTTACTTTAAATTATAATAATATATCCCAATATTGTTTTTTTTTTACTGTATTTCTGATCAAAAAAATGCAGCCTTTGTGAGCATAAGAGACTTCTTTCAAAAACATGAAAAACAACAACATGTAGTGTGTTTGAGGGGATGTCTTACTTTTCTACATTGCCATATAAGGCCTTAATGTGGCTTGGTTCCATTTTGCTGTTCTGCATGTATTTTGCCAGCGCTAGTGACCAGAGGGAGCCCTCTTCTTGTGACCTGTGATTAAAAAGGATAAAAGGGTCTATGAATTATGCTTATATAGTTACATCTTATATAAATAATTTAATTTAGGATAAAAGGGTCTATGAATTATGCTTATTAAAAACAAAATAAAAAGACATCTATTCTAAACATAGGCTAGACCAGGGGTTCTCGACTCTTTCCTACAGAGTTTAGCTCCGACCCTAATCAAACACACCTGAACAAGCTAATCGATGTCTTCAGGATGGCTAAGGCTATAGGCAGGTGAGGTTTACTAGAAAGTTACTGGCAGGCAAGTTTGATCAAGTTTCCGCTGCAGGAAAGTGGACCTCAACGGCCAGAGTTGAGAACCCCAGCTGGGCTAGATCATTAATAATGAAAATGCAAATTCTGGAGAAGAAAAAAAAAATCCAAATGAATGAGCCGACCTTGTGAAAAGTGTGTCTAACAGAGTGGTTTTGATCAGGCTGCTGTTGTGGATTCTCTGCTCTAAATTCCAGGACTGCAGCAGTTTGTGATATTCAGACACCACGAGTGGTGACAGCTCCATTTCTTCACACCACTGAAGTCCATAGAAAATCTCTGAAACTACATTAAAACAAATATTGATGACACTTTATTATAACTCTATAAAGCTTATTGTATCATATTTGATACACATTTCATAAGGCCTCCAAATCAAGATGACAAAAAAATTTCTGGGGAAAAAATGGCTGTACACAATCTTCAACAACTCTTTGATTGATAGTTTATTTAACAATGAGCATTTTAGATCTTGATACACAATACAATACACAATAAAAAAAACTACAGAGCTTTGATCATAAAACTAAGAATTTTAATTTTAATAAGACACTGATTTACATTACAAGCTATCAGAATTTACCTTACTTTTTGGCATCTGCACCAAATTGTATGTTTTGCTCAATTTGAGTCTCTGAATAAAATTCAGGTGTTTTTTCCTCAGTTGTTTTAGCTGAAAAATTGTCTCAATTATCTTTTTAGAACTTGTAATGCATAAGCAACAATGATTATTATTTTACAAGATCACTGCTACCAAAAGCTAGATGAATGAATGAGTCTCACCTATGTGCTTGAGATCAGGAATTTCAGAGAAGTCTGCCTCCACCTGCTGGTCATCAGGTGAAGTTGCAGTGAAGATGATTCTGCCCAGTAAGGCACTTACACACAGGTGTGCCGGCAGCCGGTTAGTCGCCCTGAACTTCCATACATCCATGCAGGGGTATTCACCAGTGACTCTGAGACGACCACACAGTAGAGGGTGTCTAACCCACTGCCGAGATGCACAAAGATAATTCATTAGAATGGCATATTTTTGACATATGAGTACCTTCTATATACCATTTTAACAAAATATTGAACCATTTCTCACAAAATCTGCTATCGGCTTGTTTGGACTGTGTGAATGTCATTTGTGACCGGCTGAGTACCTGAGGCAGCAGAGCCCGTCTAATGCGACTCCATTCCTCTTCAGTAGGATTAAGACAGAAGATAAACTGAGACAGGAGACAGCTGGTCTTCTGGGCCGAGGCGATGGTCTGAGACAGACTTTCCACAGCCTGCACCAGAAGCTGCAGACTGACATTAGTAACAGAGGAGATTGAGACCCAAACAATTCTTTTAGCTATCCAAACAAAAAAGTAACAGCATTTGGAGAAAGCACATTTATCTAAAGGCCATTAGATGAGTCCTTTTAAGACCTTTTGACTGTCAGTGGTGTGGTGAGCAGCTGACTTTTAACCCAGAGTGCAATGTTGTGGAGGAGGGTGCCCTTCGTGACCCCTGCACCCAGGTTAGTGATCAATGATTGAATGCCAGCAGTGTAGGCGTGCTGCAGGTTCATCAGAAGAGCATCTGTCAGGAAACACCGGACATTCATTTAAAAGCAATACACACAATTGAGGAGACATTGTTTGTTGCTGTGTAATATTTGAGAAATTGAGAACCACATACTGTATAGACAAATGTTTGAACTTTTGGATGGTTTGGAGTCTGTACCTGAGAGGTGAGTGATGGTTTGGTCCTGTGCACAAAGCTGGAAAACAGTCATAAGCAATTCCTCGGCAGACGCCAGAAGCAGGCAGCCCTTAATCGAAGAAAAGAAGGTGGCAGCCACATCAGAGATGAAAGTGACTAGCGGCTCCATGTTCCCAGCATCTGACATTCCCTTTGCTTCTGACAGGGTGGCGTGAAGCTTGTCAATGATCTGCTCGACATACGCCTTGCCAATGAGAGGATCTGCAGAGAGAAGAAAGGGTGAAACAGCATTATTTTCTTTGAAGAGAACCACTCCTTACGTCATTTGCAACACATAATATACTACCATTCAAAATGTTGGGGTCAGTAAGTTTTTTGTTGTTGTTGGAAGAAATTCATACTTTTTCAGCAAGAATGCATTAAATTGATCAAAAGTGAAGGCAAATACATTTATAATGTTACAAAGATTTATATTTCAAATGAACGCTGTTCTTTTGTACTTTCTATTCATACTGAAAAAAAAAAAGTATCACATTTTCCAAAAAAAATATGAACAACTGTTTTCAACATTGATAATAAAAAGAAATGTTTATACAGCGTCAAAACAGCTAATTAAAATTATCTCTGAAGGATCATGTGACATTGAAGACTGGAGTAATGGCTGCTGAAAATTCAGCTTTTCATCACAGGAATAAGTGACATTTTTAAATAAATGAAAATACAAAACAGTTATTTTAAATTGCAATAATATTTCACAATATTACTGTTTATTGTTGATCAAATAAATGCAGCCTTGGTGAGAGACTTCTTTCAAAAACGTTTTGTGTGTAAAGAATATTAAGTAGAAAATAATGTATGTCTTGATTTTTTTCCCCATCAGGATTTCACTGAACCAGTGTTTGCTAAGCCAGTGTTACTGTCAACTCATATTTATGGCTAGGGTTTGTTCACCATTTTTGTGCACAACTTTTCCACCAAGGACTTCAATGATTCTGGTATTTTATTCCATCAAGTCTGTGATCCAGGGACTTGTATTAAGAAAGTAAATAAGGTCAGTTTTGTCTTTAACTGCAATATGTGAGAGATCAGGTTGTAGTTTCTGAGTAGTGATGACATGCAGACTTACCATTATTGTGCTGCTGTGACAGAGCGAGGCTGATGAGAGGCCAGCCGTGAGCATGATGGGATGATGAAGAAGGGGATCCACGCAGACCCATCACACACAGCTCTCCTGCCAGACCCACCAACCTCTCCCCTAACACAGGACCCCTTAGCCAGCCAATAAACACCTCCAAACGGACGGGATCTGCACACACCTGGTGTCATGAAAGTGACAAGCGAAGATTTGGTTAATTCTTATTTCTTCAATACAAAACACGGTCAAATGTAAAGCAAAATGTAACCTAACTGAAAAGATCTCAATAAAAACAGGTACCTTTTCAATAAGCTGAAGAGTCACACTCCAATTCAAATCCCTCTGTTTTAAAGAGACAAATAACTGATTATTGATATCACATGTTTGTAAATGATAGAAAATGTCTGTTGATAGACAGAAGTGAAGTAAAAACATTTAGAAAAAAGGAACATTTAATTAAAAATATACAATACCGTTCAAAGGTTCAGGGTTGGTAAGATTTTTTTTTTCATGTTTTTGAAAGAATTCTTTCATGCTCACCAAGACTTGAGCATGAAAGGCATTTATTTGATCAAAAACCGTAATGTTGTGAAATATTATTACAATTTAAAATAACTGTTTTCTTCCTGAATATATTTTAAAATGTAATTTATTTGTGACTACAAAGCTGAATTTCCAGGCCTCAAAGTCGCATTCTAATATGCTGATTTGCTGCTCAAGAAACATTTATTATCATTATCATCAATGTTAAAATCAGTTGTGCTGCCTAATATTTGTGTGGAAACTGTGAAACTTTTTTCATGATTTTTTTAATGAATAGAAAGTTTCTGTCACTTTTGGACAATATAATGCATCCTTGCTGAATAAAAGTATTAATTTCTTTTTTTTTTATTGTTATTATATTATATTATATATTACAATATATTATTTATTATCAACACTTGTGTGAAAACTTCAGAAAAAAAATATGTAATTATTACCTGTAATCAATATAATGCTTAACTGAAGACCGGTGTCTGTTATTATACTGGTGTTGTTACTTTGTGTCATGCCTAATGATACCCCTTGTATGTGGTAAATATACTGAAATACAGCATCTTGTGGTTTATCGTTTTAATATATCCCTGTAGCATCCCAATCCCCCCGAACCATGTGGGTCTCTTACACTGATGTGGTTGAGGATCAGTGTCTTGTCATCACTGGAGCAGCAGCACTGCAGGGAACTGAAAACCATGTCCACCAGGAAATCAGTGTCCTTCCTGTCGTCTTGTTTTAACCATATAGTCACTCTTTGCAGGAGAAAGTGGACAGCTGCATTCTCAGCAAGCGGCCTGAGCTCCGGCCCCATTTCAGGCTTCATTTCCTCCGGCCTCAGCAGCACCTGGAACACCTGAGGACTTGGGAACACCCTGAGCAGCTGAGACAAAAAGCGCAGGTGCCTTTCCGACTCCCGTTTGCTCACGTACAACATGTTGAGCTCCGCCAGCTGACACACCAAATCCAGCAGGTGTCCATTTCTCAAGGGACAGTGTTGCTCCTCCAATGCTGGAGATTCCATAGGAGGTTCATCACCTTGGCCTCTTTCTTCTCTGTCCGTGAAGCAAATTTTCACAGTTTTTTTCTTCTTAGTCTGTTTACTGGCACTGTTTGGGTTATGCATAATCTGCACGAGCAATGCAATACCCTCCAGGGCGGTTCGCTCGGCTTCTTCACGGTCCACGTAAGTTGTGCACAAGCGACCCAGACCCTCCCAGAAGTCTGACAACAGTCTTTGAAAGGTGGGAGCCTCTTTCCCAACTGCTCGCTTTTCCCAGGACAGAAGCATATCTGAGACCTGAGGGAACAGAGGACCCGTCTGCAGCGATGGGTTTCCCAGAGCTCTGTCAATCAATGGCAGAAGCTGTAAAGAGAGAGTTCAATGCATGAGACATTAGCAGATTTAGAGAGACCTTTTCCTTGTGATCCACAGACCTGTTCTGAGATCAGCATGTTCTGGATGTTTCTCTGCTCCTGCTCGTCTCCGACGTTCTGCAGGATGATAAACCGAAGGCACTCCATTGTGGCAAAAATGATGGCCGCACTCTCTGAGGGACTGGACTTAGCACGATCACTCGACAACCTGGACCAAACATGCCAGAATAAAGGAAAACTAATTAAAAAGTGCAAAAATACACAACCAGTCAAAAGTTTGGAATAATTATGATTTTATTTTAATGTTTTTAAAGAAGTTGCCTCTTATGCTCCCCAAGGCTACATGTATTTGATCAAAAATACAGTAAACCGGTATTATTCTAATTTACAATAACCCTTTTCTATATTAATACATTTTAAAATTTAATATTTTTTACAAAATTACTGTTTTACTGTATTTTTGATCAAATACATGCAGCCTTGTTGAGAATAAGAGACTTCTTTTCAAAAACATGAAAAAAAATCAAAAACATGAAAAAAAATTATTCAAAATCATTCAAACATTTGACTGGTAATCAAACATGTATTTTGAATTAATATGCAGTGTCAATACATTACATGCAAACAACATTTTGAATTCATAAAACTGCCCGTTTAATTCTAAGGGTCATGGGAGGATGTAAAATGGTTATGTAAAACTAAATTATTACATCTGGGGTAAGAAATTGTATAAGTGCACTTATGCTGACTAAATACTTTTTTGCCCCACTGTGTATATATATATAATTAAAATGTACCAAATGTTTTTCCTCATATATAATTATTATTATTGATGGGGGGGGGGAAATCATATTTAGTACATTAGTATATAGAAGGGGTGTGGGGGGGAAAAATCAATTCACCTAACTATCGCGATTCTTTTTAATACGATTTAAAACGATTGGTTTATCTCAGAATCGATTTATGTTTAATTATTTTATTTTCCTAAGAGGTGGTGGGGAGAAGTTAGCGCTTTTATTCCAACAGAGGGTGAAATGTATTTGTTGTTATCTGTATGAAATGACGTCATATCCGTTTCAAGCTGGCGCGAGACAGCAAAACCATGGCAGAGGCAGAGGATCAGACCTCTTCGAGAATTCTTTCTGCACCTTCACATTTTAAATCCCAAGTGTGGAAACACTTTGATATTACACACTGCCAGGAAAAGCAGCGCTAGAACAGAACAGCTGATTCTCTGCCACTGTCTGAAAGTCCATTGGGCTGGTGGAAAGAGCATCATCATGAGTATCCTCTACTTGCCAAGACAGCTACTTATGTGTACGAACGGGTATTCTCTATAGCTGGGGACATTGTGACTGCACAGAGAAGCAGCCTCACCACAGAGCATGTTGACCAGCTCTTGTTTTGCAGAAGAATCTTAACACTCCCAAGCATTAGTTTAGTGTGAAGTTTGTAGCACATTTTATTTGCAGTCTGGAGTTTCAAATGTGTCAAGCTTTCAGGAGCTTTTTTATTTATTGTTATTTTATTTATTCTACTTGTTTGTTGCGCATTGGACTATTATATTTATGTGCAAGTTCAGGGTTTTTGGTACTTTAAAATATACACCGTGTATGTGTGTGCTCCTGAAATATAAGTTCAGAAAGATTTTTTTTTTGTTAATATGAAGTATACAGTCGCTTTAAGGGTATGATCAAGTATTTTCCATTGTCTAGTCTTTAATAAGCAAACAAAAATCACAATAAATTGTAATATTGAATCGCAATAGTTATGTAATCACAATACTCAATTATCGCAATATATATTGAATCGCCACACAAATATCTGGATAGTATCGAATCGGAAGATTAGAGTATTGTCCCAGCCCTACAGGGCTCTAGTTTTTGTGAGTGGTCGCACTGGCGCGACCACCGCATTGTCCAACTCGTAAGCGCTGCCATTTTTATTGCATTTGAGAAACATTAAACGGCAAACGAAACGAAAGCAAAACTAAACCGCGCTACGTTTCAGCTGCGCAGCGTGGACCGCGACGCAAACAAACTTGTCCGAGCTCAGAACAGCTTTACTCGGGAGCCCAAGTTGATTTCGCGACTCTGTTACTGCACAGATGCAACAGTGCTGCGAGATCCAGTGAGAAGCGTTTGAATTCGCCACACAATGATAAGGTTGCTGCTAGATCGAATAAGAATCATTCAAATTCTGCACAGAATTCTGTTATAAACAGCACTGACATACGTCCGGAAACCAGAAGGGGTAAAGCTAACTGTAACCATGGTGTTGTGGTAGAAATAGTCGAATGCATTACATCATTCATTTCATGGTTTGTACAACCTTTTGAGAGAAATTCAAGCACTTTTCAATGACTTTCAAGCATTTCACACAACTATTTCCAGCACTTTAACGTTCTAAAATTATCCAGTTTGAATGTTATTTTTAATGGGATGACCAAAATATACTTTGTGGTAAACAAACACTTATGTAAAATAAAATAAAAAATACATCAAATCACAATTATAACCAGTAGACAGCAGCAGAGGAGCACTTATTGGCTTATTAGTCATTCATTTCTACTTTTTCTCTATATTTTGGAATTATAAAATCACTATTATATAATATCAAATCATCAAGAAATCAGTATAATACATAGAAGTATAATGGTACATTTAATAAGAATGGAATATATAATTTTTCTATATAAAAATTAGATTTGGCACCTGTTGCTATTGTTAATAAAAGTAAAATTTGTATTATGTGTGTGTGTGTGTATATATATATATACAGTGGGTACGGAAAGTATTCAGACCTATTCAATTAACCCTCTGGTAGTCTTTGATCATTTTAGACAGAAAATGTTTATGGTTTAAATTCTTAAAAGTTTTAATTTTATCGGAATGGTACAAAACTTGGTAACTTTTTGGCACTTGCTATATGCAAACACAGAAAAAAAAATCATGGACATAATTTAAAAAAATGTAACATTTGTGATCTTCATGAAAATAAATGGGAAACATTGAACATTGTGGCTACAAATCGACAAAGTAGTAGGTTATAAGGTTATATATATATATATATATATATATATATATATATATATATATATATGTGTGTGTGTGTGTGTGTGTACATATATGTCGATTGGTTAATATATTGCGATATTTGCAACATTTAAAAAGGCAATTCTGCTGCAGGTACATGACTATAGGATGAATGACTATATGAATAGGACATTATTTACCCCTGTATGACAGATGTGAGGAATGTCCTAGAGAACTCCAGGTTGGGCTGTGTGACCTCTGCTGGCAGTTTGCTTATAAACGGGAGCATGTTTGGATGCAGAGATGTTGCAAGACCTCGACCTCCTTCTTTAAGAAGCACCCAGAGCTTCGGCATCACGCCTTTCCTGGCACTGACATGCGTCCAGCAGTTCTGCACATAATTTATATGATGACAGTGATTTTGAATCACCGCTGACAACAGACAACAATAAGGTGCAATAACATTTCTATTAGATTGCATAAGATTAACACTTTCATTTTGGAATGAATACGGGTTATGGCAGAACTGGAAAATGTGAGATTTTTGTTGTTTATTATTTAAAATAAATATTTATATAAATATTCATTTACACTACTATTTAAGTTTGGGGTTAGTAAGATTTTGAATGTTTTCAAAAGAATAAAAAATAAATTTAAAAAAACTTACTGACCCCAAACTATTAAAAGGTAATATATTTTTTATTATATCTGTGTCAAAAAATAATCAGTCTCACATCAACGCAGGACAGAATATGGAGGACCGCCTCCCACAGAGGGGGTAGCACCACTGGGTCTGTGTCGTCGATTGACAGCAGCACAGCAGAACAAGCTCGGGCCGCTTCTGCCTGGATCAGCTGGGGTGTGTGTGCACACATGGTGGCAATCAGCTCAAAAAACGCTCCTCGAATCTAGAAAATAAAACAGACAACTCTGAATCATATTATAACACTTTATAATCAAGAAAACATCTAACAAATAGTACAAAGAGATTTTAATGTAGGTGTAAAGTATCATAAATAAAAACCAGAAAAGTTGCTTGTCATGGTCATGTCTGGTTAGGATCCCAGCTCACCTGTGGGGTCTTGTGTTTGCTGTACTTCCAGAATTTGCCCTGTGTGATGAGTTGTGTCAGTCGCTCCTTTAGAAGCTCTCTGTCCTGCTCAGGTAAAATGCTCAGCAGTCTCTTCAGAGCCAGCAAAGAGCTGGTCAACAGACGGATAAACTTAGCCTCTCGTTCCTCCTCTGGCACACTGCTGCACAAAAATAAAACAAAATTAAATATATTCTACACATAAACTACTACTATTATTAATCAGGCACACACTGCATTTTTCTTAAAATATAACAATATGACCAAGTAAAGCAAAACTAATGTCACCATCAGGCTATTATTGTACATATACACTTACTGAGGGTCACTGAGAGTGTCAGCGGTTTCTTTCAGCAAATTGTCTTGGAGAACCTGAGAAACACAGAGAATATATTTAAAAAAACTTCAGCTGAGCAATGACAACATGCAATCAAAAATTCTGCAGTATGTCATTTTTTCTCACTATGAGCATAAGATAAGCTTATCTTACATTCAGGACTTCATCTTTACAGAAGCTGATTGCCTCTGGCTGTTTATTCAGGGGAAATGCGGCCTGGAAAGCAGCGCTGGCAGCTGAGGCAGCAGGAGAGTATGTGTCACACTGAGAGATGAGCCAGTGACCCATGATGCTCTTCAGGTAGGGGGCCAGATTCCTCTTCACTTTTAAAACCAGCTGCTCAAAGGCCTGCTGTGTGGCCTCTCGCACACGGCGATCATGGTCCTGATGAAAACATTATATATTAAATAAACTTGTTCAGCCAACCTTTTATTTACACAGATACACAAGTAAATTAAGCACATTCAAATTCAACTAAATTAAACATTTACATCTTCTTGCTGCCTCTATATAAAGTGGGGTCCAAATATCTGAGACCACTAGAGAAAACTTAGTTTTGCATGTTTCTAATTTAACAAAAATCTTTCATTTAAAATTCTATAATCAATATTACAATTTGAATAAAATGTTATACTGAAAAATATTCATTAATACAAATACAAAAATTAAATACAATTATATAAAAGATAAAATTATAAATAAATTATATATATATATATATATATATA
>NW_015505257.1:1810545-1826667 GCF_001515645.1 Sinocyclocheilus grahami | reverse complement strand
AAACTGTAAATAAATAATATACAAATAATGATAGGGTTATCATTCTTCTCTTACCATTGATATTCGGCAGTATATCCGAGGCCAGTATGGGAGGACACCTTTTACAACATCAGGCTGTCGCTCTTGACACATTGCTCCAAACTCTTGTACTGCCTGAAATACACATCCACCAGTTTTTATGAGCCATTCAATTACTGAGTCAGTCAAATTAAATGTTTTATAGAAATTTATGTAAGACCTTTGTTCATCTTCGGAACACAAATTAAGATATTTTTGGTGAAATCTGAGAGCTTTCTGACCCTGCATATACAGAAAGGGAACTACCACGTTTAAGGCACAGAAAAATCAGTGGTTCAACATTAATTTTATGAAAATACGAGAATATCATTCTGCATTGGTGTGCATTCGTCTCCTTGTAAACAAGGCACAGCGCATGCGTGTTCTACGTCAGCAGCACCACACGTATGTGTCATGGTACTCTCGTGGTGGCGGACAGTGAAAGGGAAGAGAAGAATTGCTGAATAAAGTTGTTGTTTGTTTATTTTTGTTTTTTTTCTTTGGGCACAAAAAGTATTCTTGTAGCTTCAAAAAACTACAGTTGAACCACTGATGTCACATGGACTACTTTAAAGATGTCCTTACTACGTTTCTGTGCCTTCAACGTGGTAGTTGCGTTGCGGTCTATGCAGGGTCAGACAGCTCTCGGATTTCAACAGAAATATCTTCATTTGTGTTCCAAAGATGAACGAAGGTTTACGGGTTTGGAATGACATGAGGGCGAGTAATTAGTGAGAGAATTTTCATTTTTGGGTGAACTAACCCTTTAAGAAAATATGTGTGGGGATCAAGAATGACCGTGATAGTACTTAGTGACCCACATTTTTTAAATGTTACTCATCCCTTTTCAAACATTTGCCCACTAGGCAACACTGAACTCCAATCGATCACTACAAATGATACCTTTAATTTTGTGACTGCATCTCTCTTGGACAGCTTTCGTAGAACCATGCGGAAGTCTGCATCAACCTGATTGTCTATCTCCTCTGCCCCCTGTACTGCAGGTACATATCCTGGATCACTGGAGGTGGAGACACCGAATCCCACAAACCCGGGTACAACGCCACTTTCCCTGGCCAACAGATCAGCAGCTCTGCCACTGCTGGATGGCTGAAAGGCAGAACACACAGTTCTGTCATTACACATTCATCGCCATTTCATACCTAGATGATTATATGCCTATGGTATATCACCATCATATACGGTTGCTCAACTAATGCACTTTCTGTCTGATTACGCTACAAACACGTGACGTCAGGACTCTAAGAACACAGGTTTACATAACAGACACGATTAAAAAACCGCTTGTCATATATCATGTTTCATAAACACTTTACAATACAAAACAATAAGTGACAGGAAGTACATAATAGCACTTTGTTGTAATGAGCTATCCATGTGAGCTGTCATGCGGTTTGCATAGTTTACAACGCTGACCAGTTAGAGTCAACTACATTGACTCTTGCTATTATTTCACCGATTTGGCTTGTAGCTGGAAAATGTTAACAATCGAATAACTTTCATTCGTCTTACCCGAACATTTCCTTTCGTTCTCTGTTTATTTTTACCACCCATTGTTTTGTCGACTGAGCGTCTGAGTCTTTTCCGACTTGAGTACAGTCACACTAGGCGCGCGGTTATGATGTCACGCTCACGCGTTTTGCGTGCGTCCAAAATACTTTACGCTGCACGCGTGGAGTGTGCTGTGATCAATAACGACAGGTATCTCGGTTTTACTATGCGGACATTCTCGTATTCTGTATAACTTACGTATGGAATTCTTATTTATTCCCTGAGTTTATAAAATCTTACTGTTGTTTATTTATTTTACTGTTATTTAATAAAAAACAGCTTGTTCTACATCCGTGCCTCGCGTGCTGATAGTGTATACTCCAGTGTGTTTCTCTTTTAAAGGGAAGAATGAGCGTGGACGTGGAGCGTGTGTTGATTCAGCTCCAGGATGAGACCGGAGAGGTGCTCGGATCCCCCTTCGATGTGCCGCTGGACATCAGTCCGGATAAACTGCAGCTGGTCTGCAACGCACTGTTACAGAAGGTAGGAATGATGGACTGCAGTATGTGTTTCATCCAGATGTAAGAGCCCATGATGTATTGGACTATAGTACCTATGATCTATTCTGTTAAAACCCTTTTAATATATTTTTATGATAGGTCTGAAATACTGTGTTAGAGATATACCGTATAAAATTTGGGCTCTGCAAGATTTTTTTTAAAGGAGTCTCTTTGTGCTCACCAAGCCTTCGTTTATTTGATCATTAATACAGTAAAACAGTGATATTGTGAAATGTTATTACAATTTTAGAAATACCTGTTTTGTATTTGAATATATTTTAAAATGTAATTTATTCCTGTGATACAAAGCTGAATTTTCAGCATCATTGCTCCAGTCTTCAGAGTCACTTGATCCTTCAGAAATCATTCTAATATGCTGATTTGCTGCTCAAGAAACATTTCTTGTTATTATCAATGTTGGAAACAGTTGTGATACAGTTTTTCAGGACTTTGTGATAGCATTTATCTGAATTCGGAATCTTTTGCAGCATTATAAATGTCTTTACTGTCAGTTTTGGTCTGTAATGCACCTGTTCTGAATAAAAGTATTACATTCTTTAAAACAAACCCCAAATGGTAATGTATACTTAGTTTATTGCGATCTTTAAAGTATAAAATCACTTATATATCCTCATGTGTAATAAAGTATATGTTCATTTAGAATATATATTTGGGTAGTTGACATGACAAGACAGCAGTGATATACTATATCTAAAACTTTTTTTTTTTATTCTAATTTTGTGTAGTTGAGTAATACTTTTAATTATGTTTTATTACATATTGTTGAAAACATTTTGTTTTAATATATTAATTGGTCACTTGGAATATAGTTTCCAGAACTATTTGAGTGAAATGAAATGATGACCAACACATAATATACAATGAACCATTTTTTCACATTTTTCCGCATTTCCACACTTCAACCTATAGTCTAGAATCTAGATGTTGAAAAAATCTGATGTCCTAGTTATTTGTCAATTACCCATTACATCAGCAAGCCTTGTTCAATAACATGTATACTGTACATAAGCTTTGCTTAAAGAATTATTACATTACTTTGGATAAGTTAAGGCTGGTTATGAATGATGCCGGTTATGATTTACTGCAGATTTTATTGTTTCATAACCCCAATCTTTTGTCTTTCTACAGGAGGAACCTGTGCCGTACCTGTTCTTTGTGAAAGATGCAGAGGTGGTGTCGTCCCTGGGCTCCTGTGTTCAGGAGTTGGGCCTGGAGACTGAGCAGGTGCTGCCGGTTGTGTACCAGCCGCAGGCTGTGTTTCGTGTTCGGGCCGTGGCTCGATGCACCAGCTCTTTGGAGGGCCACACAGAGGCCGTCATCTCGGTGGCTTTTAGCCCTACAGGAAAGTAAGCGGATTAAACAGTTGCTTTACATTTATATTAAGACAGATAAATGTCTAACATATCAGACTGCATGAATTCAAATAAAGCTTTTTTGTATTATTTGGGGATGCTACTCAGATATCTGGCCAGTGGATCTGGGGACACGACAGTGAGGTTCTGGGATCTGAGCACAGAAACACCACACCACACTGCTAGGGGTCAGTTTTTCACTCGATGTTATGAAATGCAGTGCATCTGTAAGATAAACCAAGCATCTGACATTTTGTCCATCATGTTTTATAAGGACACACACATTGGGTTTTGTCCATTGCCTGGTCTCCAGATGGCAAGAAATTAGCATCAGGATGCAAAAACAGTCAGGTGAGCATATCATGTTATAAGTCACTGATATTCCAGTGAACAAGATGTTCTTTAGGTCTACTATAATGATTTATATCTGCTGTGATCTTTGCAGATCTTCTTGTGGGATCCAATCACAGGAAGTCAGATCGGAAAGACCTTGACGGGACATACGAAGTGGATCACCTGGCTGTGCTGGGAACCTCTCCATCTGTGAGTTTTGAAAAATCAGTTTGCCCTTGTAATCAAAGTATGTTTTATATCGGTTTATTTACATGTGTTAATTTAGTTATTTTAGCTCTACAGGGAATTTGTGATCAAATTTATTTGAAATTATGGGTTTTGGGTTTAATTTTACTATTATTATTATTATAAATTCATAATATTGTATTGTTTGTTATTTAACAATTGTTTAATTTGGTAACACAAAATCAATAATGTCCCATTAGTTATTGTTAGTTAATGCATTAACTAAAATTAACTAACAACAAGCAGTTCATTTATTACAGTATTTATTAATCTTTGGTAATATTAATAAAAATACAGCTGTTCATTGTTGGTTCATATTAGCTCAGGTCCATTAAATAACTGATTAATAAATGCTTTAGAATAATTTTTCATTGTTAGCTCATGTTAACTAATGTTGAAAAATGGAACCTTATTGAAAAGTGTTACCTTTAATTCATTTATAATTTTAAAAAAATGTATAATGAAGTAACAAAATATCATGATCAGTTATCAGTCATTTTCACTCCATCACAGGAACCCAGAGTGTCGATATTTGGCTAGCACCAGTAAAGACTGTTCGATTCGGATCTGGGATACGGTTTTGGGCCGCTGTGATAAGATCCTGACCAGCCACACACAGTCTGTTACGTGTGTAAAATGGGGAGGTGATGGTCTCCTGTACACTTCATCTCAGGACAGAACCGTTAAAGTCTGGAGAGCCAAAGATGTATGTTGTTTCCACTCATGATGGATCAAAGATAACTTGAAACAATATTTACTTGGGTGTTTGACAGAATTATGGTGTGAATATCTGTTCTCGTCTGTGCCGTAGGGGGTTCAGTGTCGTACATTGCAAGGTCACGCTCACTGGGTCAACACGCTGGCCCTCAGCACCGACTACGTTCTGCGTACAGGAGCGTTTGAGCCGGCTACTGCAACCATAAACCCACAGGATCTCACTGGATCATGTATGTGTCAGCACCTGCAAATGAATAATTATTATACACTACTCGTCAAAAATTTGTGGTTGCAAAGGCTGCATTTATTTGATCAAAAATAGTTAAAACAGTAATATTGTGAAATATTATTAACATTTTAAAATAACGTTTTTTTTATTTTAATATATTTCACAATTTAACTCATTCCTGTGATGCAAAGCTGGATTTTCAGCAGCCATTACTACAGTCTTCAGTGTCATTCTAATATGCTCAAGAAAGTTTCCTTATTATTATCAATGTTTAAAAATATGGAAGCTTGTTTTCGCCCACGGGATAAAAAAGGTAGATAAAAAAGATTTTAAAAAAAAAAAGGTAATTGACTTCCTCACTTTATCTTTTTTTTTTTTTTATTCCATGGCAGAAATAAAAAAAGTGAATTGTGAGGAAAAAAGCCTGAATTCTGAGTTTATGTCTTGCAATTCTGACTGCAATTACTTTTTAAATTTTTTTTATCCTGTGGCGAGAACAAGCTTTCATAGAAAACAGTTGTGCTGCTCAGTAGTTTTGTGGAAACCATAATATTTTTTTCAGGATTCTTTGATTAATAGAAAGTTCAAAGAACAGCATTTAATTGACATAGAAATAATTTGTAACATTATAAATGTATTTACTCTCTCTTTTGATCAATTGTATGCATCCTTGCTGAATAAGTATTAATATCTTTCAAATAAAAGAAACTGACCCCAAACTTTTGAACTGTAGCTGTAATATGGATCATTTAATAATAAATGTAAATGTTTCTGCTTTCCGCAGTGGAAGAGATCAAGGAAAAGGCTTTGAAGCGTTACAACAGTGTCAGAGTGAGTGAGACCAGTCTATATACAGTACCAACCTGCGAGAGAATGGATTTATGTATAAACCTGAGCATTTGGTCTTCTTAAGGGTGAAGGTCATGAGAGGCTGGTGTCAGGATCAGATGATTTCACAATGTTCTTATGGAACCCAGCAGAGGAGAAGAAGCCAGTGGCCCGTTTGACGGGTCACCAAGCGCTGGTCAATGAGGTGCTATTCTCACCAGACACACGGCTGATTGCCAGCGCTTCCTTCGATAAGTCTATAAAGATCTGGGACGGAAAGACGGGAAAGTAAGTAGGGTGGTTATAGATCCTTGATTGATTTGACCATGTGCAGATTAGCATACTGACATATTTCTAAAATATATGTGCAGTGCTATATTTCAATATCAGTTATGTAAAGTGTGTGCATAGTATGCAGATGTTCTATATGCAATGAATGCCCAGATTCAGTTCAGTTCAATAACAGTGACTTTTAGTCTTTACACCTACATTAGTGTTAGTATTTAGTATTAAGTATTATTATAATTATTTCGGTTTTTTTACTTTAATTTAATTTTTTTAAGTTTAATTTGATGCGCTTTATTCATTTTATTAGTTTTTATAAATAATTCTATTGAATTATATCTATCTTTATACCTTAAAGGGGTCATATGATGTTGCTAAAAAGAACATTATTTGGTGTAATGAATGGCAACAACCCAGAGTCTCTTGAAATATAACATCAAACACGTCAATATGTTTTCTCTGACCTCATGAAAGTGTTTTTAAAGGGCTGTAAGATCTTTTTTATGTTTTTCCAGGTACCTGACCTCACTTCGCGGTCATGTGGGGCCAGTGTACCAAGTGGCGTGGTCTGCAGACAGCCGTCTGTTGGTCAGTGGCAGTAGTGACAGCACTCTGAAGGTGTGGGACATCAAGAAGGGCAAACTGAACGCAGATCTGCCTGGACACGCTGATGAGGTGAGACACTGAATGGATTTAGTTCAGAGGTTGGAGTCTTGCACGAGGCCAAGCTTTAGAATAACTTACATCAGTTACTTTAGTAGCATTTATATATTAGAATAATATTTACTATTTATAAGATTTATTTTTGTAATTTTTATTTATTTATTTATTTCTATATAGCTGTATTTTTATTTTAGTTTTAGAAATTGTAGTACATAAACTTCAGATTGTTGCCAAGGCAGCATTTCTACTTTTCAGGTTTTTCTTTTTTCATCTACAATTAATATTTCATATCAGCTTTATTTCAATTTCATTTTAAGTTTTTATTTTAATATTTTTATATAGCTTTAATTTATATTTTAGTTCTAGAAATTTTAGTACTTCAAGTTTATATTTCATTTAGTTTGTTTAAAAAAAATTCTATTTAAAATTTATATTATATTGGCTTTAATTTCAATTTAAGTTTTAATATTTTTGTTTTGGCTTGACTTTTTTTTATATATAGGTTTAATTTTAGTAGCTTATCTTAAACATTTATTTTGGTTAGCTGCTATGGTAACACTTTTAAAATGATTTTCTTTTACAGTTTTAGTGAACAGTAACAACACTGACCTACATATATTCTATTTTTTTTATTATCATGGTCATTTAAAACCTGAACATACCAGGGAATTTTAACATTGTGATTTACACCAAAGTGGGGGGAAACATCTTAAAAATGCATCGTATAAAATGTGTATATATATATATATATATATACACTAAATTAGACTTAATTTTTGCATATTTTGTATATTTGACATTTCTTAACCATATCTTTTTTTAATCTGGAGATGACTTTTGACAGGCCACTAAGCAATCACCTAGCAGCCACATACTAAACACACTCCAAATACATTGGCAACAGCATAGCAGTGGTTATTTGCATGGACAAACACCACTAAATTAGTTTTCGTTCATTGTTCAGATTTTTGCAGTTGACTGGAGTCCCGACGGACAGAGAGTGGCCAGCGGTGGAAAAGACAAATGTTTAAGAATGTAAGTGACCCTACATTATTTATTTCCACACACACACACACACACACACAATGCCACCTGGTAGGAACACCTGGCATGTCTTATCTTCTTTTCCCCTTTAGATGGAGGAAGTAACCCGGAGAAACCAGTGACCCCTGGCTCTGCACACAACAGCCAATCAGGCGTCTCGAAGCATCACCCCACAGGATGGTGGACAGCAGTGTCGGCGCATTAAGCCTTAGCCTATTTGACCAACGAAACTGCTTCGACAGCATCACAATAGCTGACATATAATGCTCTCTGATGTTGGTGTCGGGCCAGATAGCTGGAAGATAAAACACTGCCTTTTTGGGGGGGTTTTTTTTTGGCCGATCCCCCACTCAAATGAGCAATTGCCCTGTGGAAGTGCAGGTGAACTGACCCAGTCTAATCTGTGTAATCTTTCTCACACACATTCTTTGTAATTAACTTAATCCCTAATGCTGTGATACAGGCAGCATTAACTGGGTCTGTTCCAGAGCCAAGAGATAACCTGCGTCGTCACAGTGGGCCGTACTACGTCAGCAGAGACGTTTTCTCATTTAACAAGCAGTAAAAGTATTTTTATGGGACCTGTATTGTGAGTGTGTGGCTTTCTTACCTTGAATGAACAACTGTAGAGCATCTAAAGCAGTTTGTTGTTATCGCACAGCACATATATGACATGAAGAGTCTTACGATGGAATTCAAAGAGTTTGGATCGATTATTCAATATTGGCTACTCAAAAAGGTCACAGGGCCGGGAAACTGAACCTAGTTGGTTTATTGAATCTGTGTGAAGTATTCAGAATCGGTTTTGAAGAAGCACTGCTTATATAGCAGACACAAAAACAAAAGTAGCGTAACTAGTACAGAATAAGCAGCCTTTGTGGGAAATGCTTGATGACAAAAAAGCTTATAATTAAATTGTGCAAATTAAAAAAGCTATCATTTAAATTATGAAAACATCAAGCTTGAATGCCCAGGTCTTGGTGATGCCACTCGGCATGCAGGTTTTATATCGAGTATCACGAATGTCTGAGCCTCTACCAGTTTTGAGACTTACATTTGACTTCTTATAAAAGCACATTTTCAGTGTACCTCAGAGCTTTGCATGTAAACTAGGACAAAAGAACATGTGCATTACATACTTGGTTGTGCTATTACGTTTCATGCCACGTAAGTAGACTGTCTCACGACAACCTCTATAAAAGCATGGTGGTGAGAAGACACTTGAACAATTTTACTGAAGTGAAGAGTGCAAACTGATGATATGCTTGCTCATTTATCAATATTTTTGTGCATCGATAAATACCGTAAGCTACAGGTTCCTTCACATGGCTCAAGCTCCTGGCTTCAACTATACAGACACAGATGGATGGTTAAAATCCTCTAGGCCAGGGTTCATGGTTCAAGTCTGGATCTTTTGACTTGACTGATGTGGCCAACTGTGTTTGGATAGTTCAGTCTGTCTCGATCAGTTCTGCATCCTGGTCCGTCTTCAGTCTGTTCTCCAGACATTGTTCAGTAGCTTTACAACCTCCTCGTAGAGAACAAAGACAATGGCCACGTCTAGACACACTCTGCCCAGTCGTGGGACCGTGCCTTTGTAGAACCTGTGATGCAAAGTGAAAAAAGTATAAAGGTGAGGACACGTTTACCATTGTTCAGCAAATGTTCAGTCATTTTAATAGGAATTTGCATGATCAAGAAGTTCATGTGAGGGCGAAAGATTTTCCAACACAGATTTCACATCAGGCTCAGTTAGTCTCAATGCATTGACCAACAGAAGGCTGCTTGGTTTGAAAGTGACTTCTGTGGGAGCTAGGGCTGCTCGTTTATGGCAAAAATCATAATCACGATTATTTTGGTCAATACTGTAATCACGATCATGAGTGGGCCACATGACCAAAACTTTATATGAATGATTTATTTAAAGATAGCAATATATATATCAAATATATATTTTCTGTAAATAAGGTTGCTATGACATCTACATTCTAGAGACCAGCCAAATTTCACAATTCTCAATACCACAGCAGAAGACTAGGGAAACTAATATTAGTAAAAACACAAAAAAAAGTCCTCAAATTATTGAAAATAATTAAACGGTCAGTAATAAAAATAGGAAAGGACCAGTACAATAGAAAACAAGATTTAATGAAACCATGCAAGTCTAAAGTATTCAGCTAACAGCCTAATACAGAAATTGCATAACTGAATGTAAAATAAAACAGCATAGTCTTCACTGTAAGAATTAAACTTCCTTTGTTTTTTATTAAAGCTACAAAAGTCCTTCAGTGTAGAGCAGTGAGTGATTTTCAAATGAAGCCCACAGTCAGCAGCAGGAATATTAGGCTGCTGTCACTTTAAGAGCTGCACGGATCCAATTTACTGTTACGCACATGTTTTCATTCTCAACTGTTTACTTTCATATATTACATAACTGACGAGGGTTTACATGAACAACGCGCCGCATTTTGACACATTTTTGCGCGCACCTTAAGCTAAAAGATGAATTTACATGTGCTTGTTCTGTTCCGTCTCTAAGCGCATGCACAGAAAGCCTCCTGTGGAACAGTGCAAGTTCTTTTTCGTGCTTTTAAAAACATGAATAAATCTAATAAACTTTGATAAATCAAGCACGTCCCATTTCGCGAAAGTCACGTTGCATGATTTTACTGATTTGCCCGTGAAATTGGGCTTTTATGGAGGAGCAAAAGCGCACTGCTCGAAAGGGGGAGGAATAATCGTTTTATCTCGATTATTGTATTTTCATAATCGTTAGAGGCCGAAATCGAAACTGTATTTCGATTAATTGCACAGCTCTAGTGGGAGCTGTAATTCACCCAAAATAAATAGTTCACCCAAAAAATGAAAATTGGCATAATTTACTCACACAAGAATGTGGGTAACCAGACAGTTGTTGGTCCCCATTGACTTTCATAGAATGGGGGAAAAAAATGCTACGCAAGTCAGTGGAGACCAGAAACCCATAGGTTAGAAATTAAAACAGGTATGAAATGAATTGAGGGTGAGTAAATGATGACAGAATTTTAATTTTTGGGTGAACTATCCCTTTAAGGTATAAGAAAAAAAAAGGATGTTCAAAAGGAAATAATGATTTTGAAGAAAAAAAAACATACGCTTGAGGGCCTTCATTCTTCAAAATCTGGAATGCACAATCTAATGTGCTCTTGTAGCGATGAGCCTCCAAACCCTAAAAAAAGATAATAAACTATATCAGTGAGTGGTATTTAAAGACATTTTCTTTAAAAAAGGATAAATATATTCTATTTAATTAATTATTTAATAAATAATAAGCATCAGTCTCTGCTAACCTGCATTCGAGTCTTCACCACATCAAGTGGCGTGTTTCCAAAAACACTCGCCGCCCCAGCTGTTGCTCCGAACAACGCTGTAACCAGCGGGTGCATGTCACGACTGGGGTCATCGCCTGATGAAAAAGCCAAGCTGATCATTTTTGTTGAATGGCCATAGTGAAAATAATTTCAGAGTATTACTATTAAGACAGTGATCTCATCCTCACCTTTGTACCAGTTGCGCAACAAGTTCATAACATAAAAGCGAATAGCCTGGTTGCTACCCTGCTTCAGAAGTGTAGCAGTCAGTCCTTGATACGTCCCACGAACACCTACAAACATAGAAATTGAGGGTGAGTAATATATTTGATATTTTGTCATTTTTTTATTTTGTGAAGTTTTTTTGTTTTGTTTCATTTTATTTTTATTTTATAACTTATTTTTCAAAAACTAATATTTTTTCAATTTTTTTATTTTTATTTTAGATTTTATCAAAACTACTATTTTATTTATTTATATATAAACTTTTTTTAATTGTATAACTTATTTTGTGTTTCGTTTTATCATTTAATTTAAGTTCCAATTTTATTTTCTACAGCCCCATATTTATAATATTTCTATGAGTGGTCCGTCTCCTCCTACTTTACGGTCTCTATTAAGATGCACTACAAACATAGAGAAAACATATCATTATTATATTTGATATTTTGTCATTTTTTTATTTTGTGAAGTTTTTTTGTTTTGTTTCATTTTATTTTTATTTTATAACTTATTTTTCAAAAACTAATATTTTTTCAATTTTTTTATTTTTATTTTAGATTTTATCAAAACTACTATTTTATTTATTTATATATAAACTTTTTTTAATTGTATAACTTATTTTGTGTTTCGTTTTATCATTTACTTTAAGTTCCAATTTTATTTTCTACAGCCCCATATTTATAATATTTCTATGAGTGGTCCGTCTCCTCCTACTTTACGGTCTCTATTAAGATGCAAAATTTTTTTGGATCACATTCGTTTGGTACCTTGATCTCTGATGATTTCCCTTACGCCATGGAAGAACCCTCGGTAGCGTGGCCTCAGAGAGCACTGGTCATGAATGAACTTCACCTGAAAATAATACAGACAGGAGATGTTCTGAGTAAAATATAAATAAAAATGTACATCACAGAGGACCAGTTAAGGTGGTATATTAACGTAATGTATAACCAAAACAACTGGTAACAGTCCTACCTTGACTGTCTCCATTGGACAGACTACCAACACTGCCTCTGCAATTCCTGCGCCAAGCCCACACAACAAACTTCCTTTATTGTCAAGCCGACCCGTGGCATCCCTCATTGGGTTACTAAGAACCTCGAATGTTCCAAAACTGCCATAATGTCGAAAAGAAAAGTGTCAGCAAAAGAGACCCTATGTAAGCTTTAACACGCAAATATCAACGTTTTTTACCGTATTGCAGATTTCGGGATAGATCCATAAAGCAGTGAACTAAGCCCTCTGTATAGACCTCTCAACCCATGATCCTGCACCGTCAGCTTAACACAGTCGCCTGCACAAAAAATCCAGGTTATACTTGTTTTTGCTTTTTACACATTTCATTCATTCATATAGTTCAACCAAAAATATAAAAATAGCTGAAAATTCACTCTAAGATGTAGAGGAGTTTGTTTCTTCATTGGAACAGATTTGAAGAAATTAAGCAGCACATCACTTGCTCACCAATGGATCCTCTGCAGTGAATGGGTGCCGTCAGAATGAGAGCCCAAACAGCTGATAAAAACATCATAATAATCCACAAGTAATCCACATGACTCCAGTCCATCAATTAATGTCTTGTGAAGTGAGAAGCTGCGTGTTTGAGAGAAACAAATCCATCAAGGCATTTTATTTTTAAACTGTTGCTACTGGCCAAAATATCAGTCCATAATCTATAACGCTTCCTCCAGTGAAAGTCCTGTTGTTCTCTCACAACAAAACCCATTAATACATTTGTTAAGAACTGTTTTCACTTGTAAACAGTGCTTGATCTGCGCATATATCTTTCCTTATTCAAACAAGACAAATTTTTCACTGGTTAAAGTGATAAGATACATATTTTTGCCTGAAGCAATGGTTTGAAGTTAAAAACATCTTAGTGATGGATTTGTTTTTTGTACAATTCTGTTCCGACAAAGAAATAATCTCATCTACATCCTGGACAGCCTGAGGGAGAGTATATTTTCAGAAATTATATATTAATTTCATTTTTGAGTGTACTATTCCTTTAACAACAGCCATCCTCACCTATGCCTCGGTACCGTGGAGGATTTGCTCTTTCATCTAACTGTAGCTGGGTCTTCACGTATTCTGTTGGAAATGTGATGCAGATCTCAATGCCTCCTGCAATGCCACCTGGGTAAAAATAATATCGTCAGTAAATAAATCAGAGGCAATCTATGTGATTCGTTCAAACTTAAAGCTGATTAACTGACAGTTTCATACAAGGTCATTTTGTTTTAGTTGTACTTGGTTGTTTAAAACACAATTGTATGAACACTGCAACCAAACAAGTGATAGAGTAACAATGTTGGAATATGATCAAGTAGTTAAATTGACATTTATATTAGTAAAACTATTTTTAGTGTCCAACCATGTATAAACACATATCTGCCGAGTCAACACATGAGATTTCTGGAAGTTACCATTTGGTTGCATGGCTGTTGTTGATGGCTCGCGCATTATAGGGTATCGCGTGATCCACCAAAACATTGGCGCTTGTCTGCTTCTAACACAAACACAATACGCACTTACCTGCGAGAATAGCCTTCCACGGATGGGTAATTTTTCTCCCTCCGATTGCAGCGGCCGCTAGATTCCTCTGGCCTGGATACATGTTAGGAATTGGGGTAAAAGTGCGCGTCGAGCCCCCGCCAGCGGAGGGAATCCGGGTCAGCGCAGCAGGATGCTGTAGCGGCGTGCAACCTCGCCTCAGTATCGCATCTTTGCACGGCCCGTCCGAGACAGAAAACGGTTTATACAGAGACGACATGTTTTAATGATATTTTATGAGTAAAGTGAAAATCTGCGATGTGTGACGACGCGCAAGATGCGTCTGCCCAATAGGACGGAGACAACACAATCACAGGAAGACCACTGCGGAGGCGTGGCGGCGAGGAGCTCATGAATATTAATATAGAGGTCATGCAGCGAGCTCAATCATTGGTCTGTTTTAAAATATTTGACTGATTATGCGTTACTCATCTTATGTAATATTAATAAGGTACATTCGCCCAATTGTATTACCCTACGACCACCCACACTATAGAGGGTTTATGTAAAAAAATATAATAAGAAATATTTGATCAGAGAGTTTAATGTAGCAAAGACGTCCAGTGTAGATATGTTTGATAAACTGTTATCTAAGGTTCTTGATTTTCTAAATTCAAATTAAAATCGTACAATTGCGTAATATTGAATTCATATAAATTCATAAAATATTTTAAATCCGTTACTAATTTTAATTACTAAATGTTCGTCAAGCTCGGCCATTCAACCCTGTTATCCAAATTATTATAATTTTTTTTTATTATTATTTATGTCAAGTTTATCCTAAACAAGCATGACCTCAAACTAGCTAGTCCCTACCTTAAGTTACTTAAAGATATGATGCGATTTCAAGTTTTCCTTTCTCTTTGAAGTTTATACAAGCTCTTGGTGCATAAAGAAGATCTGTAATGTTGTCTGTAAAGTCTCAAATTCAAAGAGATATTCTTTATAAAAGTTAAGTCAACCACGCCTACCTAAAACGGCTCATTCTAACACGCCCCCACATGTCTATGTCACTATGTGGGAATATTAGCATAATGCCGCCCAAATGTGCACGCAAAGAAAGAAGGCGTGGTTTCAGGAACAGCAGTATAGTGTTGATGCAGCCATGGGCATCACTAGGCCATTTTTAGGGGGGCTATAATGGCTATATATTAGATTAAGTCAGGGGCGTAGATTACTTTTTTATTGGAGAGTTGTGTTCACGACATGTTGAGGTTTTAATGGAGCGATGTAGGCTGTTTATTAGTAGGCTACTTAGAAAGCACATATGAATTCCTTATTCTTCATGACCATATTCTGCATCCCATAATCCTACCTAATACCTAAACTTAACAACTACAACGACTACCTTAAAAGCTATTAATAAGCAGTAAATTAAGAGTTTGAGGTGAAAGTCATAATTGATAGTTAATATGTGTTCCCCACACTAAAGTGTTAAAAAATAATTTAGGATACAAATTATTGGTTGGTAGACAGAACAGGGGGCATCTGGCATAGGGTTGGCTGCTGTAGAAGTAGGCAGGTCTTCTGTAACTGTATTAAAACCCCACCAGCCAGATCCTAAGACTATTGTGTGTCAGGTGCATGGACTGTAGAATAGAACAGAATAAAGTAGTATGTGAATGTGCAAGTATCCATTACTGTGTGCCATGAACTGTACATACAACATACACAAAATACAATTTGAAATATGTAAACAATATACTCTCAGTACCCTTATAAGGACATCTTTGTACTTTATACTCGAAAAGGTGCACATTAGTACCTTAGAGTACCAATATGTACCTTAATGTACAACTATGAAACTTTTTGGGGTAAATAAGGTACAAAGATGTCCTTTTAAGGGTGCTGTCCCAGTGACATGCTGTTGTATTTCTTTCTTTCTTTCTCTCTCTCTCTCTCTCGCGCTCTCTCTCATTCTTTCTTTCTCTCTTTCTCTTTTTCTTTCTATTTGTTTCTTTCTCTCTTTCTTCTGTTTTATAATCATATATAATAATATAAGCATAAAGCATATAAAGCAAAAAAGGTATGATTAAAAATAAAACCTGTCACTTTTGAAATGATGGCTACGCCCCTGGATTAAGTATTTGCTTTTGACTGTTCAAATGCGGAGTTTTGCGCAGCACAGAGTAACGCGTCGTGTGTGTGTG
>NW_015505257.1:1785500-1808986 GCF_001515645.1 Sinocyclocheilus grahami | reverse complement strand
GTTATTAGTTTAAGTATTTGAGTTTTGCGCAGCGCAGAGTAATGCGGTGTGTGTGTGTGTGTGAGGGGAACAGGGTCACATCCCAGGAGAATGAACTGCCTGTCAGAAATCATAGCACGTCAGCTGTCTTAACCGCGGCTTGTTTACTGCATCATCACTGTGTCTGTCGCGCGACTCTGTAGAGCTGTAGTCAAGTCCAGCTTTGTCGAGTCCAAGACAAGTCCAAGACCAGGACTAGTCGAGAGCGAGTCAAGACCGAGTCAAAAGAGGTTCGAGTCGTTTGCATTGATTTTGCCTTTCTAATAGTCCTGCACGATATGAGGAGATTGTGTGTGATAGTGGAGTTTTTTTTTTTTTGCAATGATGATTACTTGTGATAAATAAATAATTAACTGCATATTAGGGCCAACAATTTTTTTTTTGTTTTGTTTTTTTGTTTTTACAGCGGTGAGCATTACAACCAATAACATACGATTCCATTGAGTTTATTAATGCAATGGCCAATCAAAGGCGTTCAGATGAGTCATCGCTGAAACGCCAGAGTTTTGTTGAGTGCTGAATTCTGCACTCTGGCGCCTAAATCCACCAACTCTGCTATTTCATAGCACGTTTCGGTGCCCATTGCTAAATAACATGTGCACTCTGCAATGACAATGAAAATACGATTCGTCTTTCAGCCCTATTTCTAACCTCATAAAAAGAGTCGGTAACACTTTACAATAAGGTGTCATATTGCTGGACTCGGTCGAGACCAACGAGAACATTTGGCGAGTCCAATGACCAAGTCCGAGACAAGTCGAGTCCGAGACCATAGAAAAATGTCTCGAGTCTGGACTCGAGTACTACAGCCCTACGACTCTGTTCCCCTTTCGGGCTTGAACTGATGGTAAAACTAACGACATTATTAACTGTCTTGATATTTACTTTGAAAGCTGAAGCGATTATGGTAAGGGCAATTACATTTCTGACGCGTGCTTGTTGTGTTCGGCCAATCACAATACACTGGGTCAGCTGGCCAATCAGAGCAGACTGCGCTTGTCAAAGGAGGGGGCTTTGTTGAAAACGACGTGTTTGAGAGAGGCGGGGCATAGAGGACCTAGAATAATGTACAGTATTTGAAAAACTAATGTGTTTTTTGAACATTAAAGCATGTCAGCGTATTCTGTTACACCAAATACACAAAATAATGATCTTTAAAATAGCATCATATGACCCCTTTAAGCTAAAATGGCAACTTTGTTACTTAGTCTGGAGTAATGAAAAAATGTTTATTTAAATTTGTAGATTGTACTATTTAATGCTTGTATTTTGTTTATTTGTTTATTTAGCTATTTAGCTGTAACGGTTTCAGATCCTGTTTTATACCCTATTATATGTGTGTGTATATATATATATTACATGACAAGTGTGCAGCTGGGTGTTATTGGTGTGAATTGCTCACTCAAATGCAAGCTTTTTTCAGGTTTTGTTACACACACATGCAATACTTACTCACAGCCAGTTTAGTATATTCAATGCAGACACTGTTTAAAAAAAACTACTATGGTATCTGTGTTGCTTCATGCAGGACTTCAAGAATACTTAGTAGTTTGTACAGACTGAGGAATCTGAATATGGCTGCTGTGATTAAGCACAGATGTGTCCCTCAAATGCTGCAACCAGTTTCCCAGTTTCACACCCCACCTGTTGGCCAGACATTCCTATTGAGAGCCTTGACCAGGGCTGGAGATAAGAGCACCAGCATGACAATAATTGCACCGACCGCACTCCAAGTGAATTTTTCTACAAGTATATTTTGGCAACTGAAAGGAACCTTAAATCAGGAAGAAGGAAAGGGGAACTGAATAGGTGGCTTGAATTGTACTTGTCCAGTCAATCAATTTAAAGATCATAATTTAAAGTCTTTCCATGAGGGTAATTAATGAAAGCCCTGTTGTAAAAAGCACATAGAAGGAAAGGGGAACTGAATAGGTGGCTTGAATTGTACTTGTCCAGTCAATCAATTTAAAGATCCTAATTTAAAGGTGATTTTCTTCAAAGTCTTTCCATGAGGGTAATTAATGAAAGCCCTGTTGTAAAAAGCACACGTACGCAAACCCACTGAACAATTTCAGTTATCTTCAGAGGTTTTTCATCTAGTTCCATGTAATTTTCTGGATTTTGGAATCCTTTTCAGCCTACTCCAAATGATAACCTGACCTATTTAGACAGTGGTGTCCTCAGAATGGATCATTTGACATATGTCCCCCATAATGCACATTTAAGTGAGACTCAAGGGCGCCATGAAGATAAGGGAGGTATGCAAGACAGAAATTTGGGCCCCCTTCTTCCAGATGAATGTTTTTTTTTCTTTTGAAGCTTAATAAGAGATTGAAAGAAACTAGCCTATAGGCTATATATAAATTATACGACAGCTCACTGTCCGAAGCCGACTGGAGCCCGTGTCTCTTTTCTCTTTCTCGCTTCCCCATTGCTCAGCTGCTGTTGCAGCCATTCAAATAGTTCAGTTTTGTTTTTAATGGCAAAGTGGTTATATTTATTTTCGTTTCTTTATCAAGTTAATTGAGAAATATATTTGGAACATTTTTTGTTTGTTAAAATCAAGTTTTTGTTTGTGTACGACAAAGCGGCCAGCAGCAGACAATGAGTTTGATCACGTTTGATCAACTTAACCTTCTCAAATCATCACGACTTGCCTAAAATAATATCTATAGATATAAAACACTTCAAGCCTATTAATGTTAGTTTAAACCTTTAACCTAAAAATGTGCGCTATTAGGCGCATATCCAAGCGTTTGTGCGGAGAGTGGAAGCGAAAACTGCGCTTTGCAAGACAGTATTGAGGCGCCGGCGCGATCACTTGCATTTTATTCTTAATAACAGAAACAACTGAATGCCGTCATTTTAGCTCATAAAGATACGAGTAATGCATCATTCAGAACTGTAAACAGTCTTTTATTTGTGTGCACTCATAATATCTACAAAACGTTGTGCTTTTTTAAAATAGCCTGAAAACAAACAGCATGCGCTTTTGTGCTGTCTTGAACGGGCGGAGCGCTTCACAAAAATGACAGACATGATAAATATGTATAGAAAGCTTTAAATTACTACTTTAAAACGAAATAATTCGAATCGAAAACAAAATCTCTTTTATTATGCAATCTGTAAAGATGCTATTCTCTCTAAAGGCGCATCCAGTGAGGACATGGAGATCAGGATCGTCAACTTCATCTTTGCGACACTGACTCAGAAAAGGCTAGCTTATTAATAAATAATTCATATATTTCCTTACCATTTCCCCCAGACACATGGTAACTAGGCTAGCTGCTTTTGCGGGGCTTTTGCGGCCTATGCACAATCAGCTTGTAACACTCCAAAGAGAAAGGAAGACTTGAAATCACATCATATGACCCCTTTAAAGACACAATATGTCATTTTTCGCCGCTAGAGGCGCGTATTCGAAACAAAAAAAGAATCAAATGGGTAGTGGGAGTTGTGTCTTCATCCCCACAGCCGATGCAATCCGACGGGACTTGGGCAGAAATGTTCATGGATGAGCTAATGATTTATTAATGTAGTAGAATGAAGCAGAGTGAGGCTGAAAGCCGTCGAAGCGAAATGAGGCCGCTGAACGAGCGTGACACACTAAAACAGGCCCAATGCAGGGCTCTAGAGGTCAGAGACGCGGCTGTCTGAGTAACACAGCACACTGAATGGAGTTGTTACTCGCCAATCCTTGTGCTTGAATGCCTTAAAATCGCTTGAATGTACAAATTGGCAATGTGTGTTTGTCCATTTAAGCGCAAGACGACGCGCTTTTAAAAAATAAAAAAAAATCGTGATTTGGGGCCCCCTAGCTTCGGACCATATGCCTGAAATATTCTGACTTTACTTTTGCACCCTTGTAGGCTACTGATCATTTGAGCTCAGTATAGTCATTTGACAGTAGGCTACATGGGAACTTCGTCTAGCTGCTCGACCTTTTCCTGTTCATCTATGTTGCACATCCCAATATCGATTGTGCATCAATTTAAGTCGACCATTCTTTGCACTATTAATAGATATTGCAATATTGGTATATTAATTTCTGTTATAATGTCATCAACACAAATAACAGGTATAATCTGTTTGTGAACTTATTGCTGATACCAGACAAAGAGATACTTTTTGTATATATCATGTATATTTATATATAAAGAAATTTACATATAAGGCCAATATATGGCCAATCAAAATGTTCATATTAATAAAATAATACACTGCAGGTCTGTTTCTTGTGGTAAATAGAGCTGTATCCCCGTTCTGTATTTGAAAACCAGTGAAAGTCATTTTGCCTCATAAGCCAATGGTCTATGGACACTTCTGGCTTTAGGATGTTGCTAGACTCAACCATGTTGACAATTCACTCCATGTGTGAATTCTCAGCTTGAGGCAACTTTGAGTCACCCAGGCTTTGGCTGCCTCAGATAACACCTGAAATGTGAGGTTTGTGCTTGAGAAATGAACCTCTCAGCCTCTGCTCATTCCTCCATACTCCCCTGCAATCAAACACAAGGGTTTAAAAATGCATAGCGCACTACAGACACTGATATAACTAACCATCAGGCCATATACATTTTAATTTAAACAATTTTAATGCACACAGTTTTAACAATGACACTTTTCATATTGCTAGCAAACTTTGGGCAATTCAATACATTTTTGACATTCCTGATTCATCCTTAGTAAATTCTATTTGACAACATTGCACATAATGCATTAGCATCATTTCAAGCATATAATAGTCTGAATAAAATAAGCACCGCAGTGAATAGTAAAGACAAGAAATTCATGACTCTTGAAAGGTTCAATTTCCTCACTGTGACAAATGACAAAGCATGTAATGTAATGCTAAAATAAAGAATTGGATTTCGCTTAGAAGCAGTGAAGCAGTTGAGTGCTCTTCTTGACCTCAAAGAACAGTAGTACTGTATTATTAAAAGGCAGTTCTATTATTTCTGACAGTCCAACTCCTAAATTGCTTACAATATATTACTGAACAAATATATTAAAACTTATAAACAAGTAAATAGGACTGAACAAAAATATCAACAGTTTCATATCTTATTTTAGGTAGCCATCAACAGACAGGAGTGACAGGAGACCGTTTTATTAAGACAAATTGTTTCTCTGCCCATCAAATAACAGACACTTTCCCTGCACAAAAAGACAGAAATCAAACAACAGTGAAAACAAAGCCAGAGAAATGTACCATTGTTAGGTAAATCAATTTATTTTAAATGTCATAATATTTTTATGTTGTCTCTAACAATCAACATGCACATAAAATTTGTATTAATTTTATTATTTATATATTATTATCAATATAATATAATCATGATATCAATAATATAATTAATAATATAATAAATTAAACATTCACTTCTTTTATTATAACATTTTATGCTATTATTATTCATTTATAATTATGAATGTGTTATGATTTTTTTACAGTACATGAAAAATGAACTTATGAAAGGAATTTTATATTATTATATTTTATATAATTAAGGAATAATTGTTATATTAAATATTTATTTACTGGAAAATAGCAGTATACAGTGTGTGTGTGAAATAAATATATAGGCATTATACAATGTATAACGTACAGTATATATATTAAGTAAGTTTATTTATATATTTATTTAATTGTTGGCAATATACAATGTAGTATACTAGTATTGCATTCTGAAAACAACTTTTGGCATGTCTACTTACCTCATGCCAGCTTAGTGTATCACGTGGCAGCCCAAGATGGCAGTGAGGACAACAGCTGACAGATTCCACGGCCTCCTCCTCCTCCTCCTCTCCCCTCTTCATCTCCCTCGGCCTATCACTGTCCCACAAGGGGAAAGACACAGAGCGAGAGGAGTGGGCAACTCCAAAATGAGGTCTGGGGTCTCGCTGGTAGTGCAAACGCTCACCACTGGGGGGCAGTGTTAGATCCTCACTGTCCGCCTGCAACTGAAACAAAACATTTACTGAACTCCTCCATCTAGTGGACACATGCGGGAACGACACGTTATATTTTTCAAAGCTAACTCGGCTACATAATTTACAACCATGGTTGCAACAAGATACTGAATGCATGCCAGATCAATGAAATCCAACCCCAGAGTCTATCTAGTCCTAAAAAGGCCAAACCAGATCATAAATCTATTAAAGCATGCCCTATATTTGATATAGACGCATATTAAGCACGAACATGAGTTTCTCACTGTACCTGAGGTATGTTGTGGTCTTCGATGGGGAGAGATTTCAAGCAGTACCAGCAGAGTTCAAGGGCGACTCCTATAGCTATTGAAGAGCACACTCATTATAAATTCATTACTTCACACCTAAGCAAACAAGATCTGTGAGTACTATCAGTCTTATTCACTCTATATATAGCCTAATTTTTATTTTTACCACAGAACAAACAGCCCAAAATAGCCAAGAGTAGGCTCAATTTAGGCCCGTGTGCTGGCCGTTTCCCATCATCCTCCTGAGTACACAGCATTAGCATTTCAGTGCCGAACGTTTGCACAAGGACAAACTGTTCAGCATTTTTAATGTACCTTATCCTTATTATCAGTGTAAGCATTTATCAGCTGGTTAACAGTGACAGGTTTAGACGTACTGTGTGTGTGTACAGGAGTCGCTGCCAAGGCCTGTGCAATGTTTGGGGTCTGGCCGGATTCAGATTTCTCCTGTGTAACACAACAGCTCCCTTCCTCGCATGAAACGGCCTGCGAAACAACCCATGTTGTTTCGAGACAGTGTTTAGAGACAGTTCACACAGAGCACGTTTTTGCATTCACTTACGTTGCCTTTTAAGCATTTTTATATGTAAACATGCGTGCTGCGTCTTGTTGCTTTTTTGGTAAATTAAATAATCTGATTGGTCCATTGAAAATAAAGAAAAACTCTGACCTGTTCCTGTTGGTCCTGTGGAGAGTTTTGTTCCTTGTCACTTTGGTCAGTCGTACTCATTCTGTATTTTTAAAAGAAAGAGTGAGTAAAGAGATTTAAAAAAAAACATGTTTATATTGTTTTTGTTTATTTGTTTGTACATTTTAATAAAATCCCTGACACATGGCTGGGCTTTTCCTTAGACAGTGCCTTGACAGTCAGTCTCAATTACTGTTGTTTACCCCTCAACGGGAGGTTATCAATTAATCCATCTGCCTACGAATTACACTCAGAGACTTGAGTTTCCCCAGCCAAGACCTTTTAACTCAGCCTGACACTAGCAAAACATCAGCAGTTAAGTGTTGTACTCATGGAGAGCTCACTTACCTCACTTGGGCCGCTTGGTTGTCGTTAACCATCCCCGCCATCTCACTGACCTCCTGTTTCCGTGAGAGCAACCTCTTTTTGTTTATCTGCTCTCTCTCTCCCTAACCCCTTCTCACGAAACGGAAACTGTGGCCGTTCAATATTTGATGAATCTCAATGGCTCACAAGGAGATTTGCTGTAAAGAGTGACAGCAGTGGAGCTCAGGTGTCAGGCCTCGTCTGCCTCGGTCAGTCAGCAGTCTGGACTCCCCAGCTGAGGATAAACACCCCTGAGGAACATTTTACCCCATCTGCCACAATAGCACTTGATGTAAACATAAAATGGATTACGCCCTCGAGACAAGAGGGCTGTTTGCACACACAATGTGGACCTAATATAGTACCAAAGAGTGAGTGTGTGTTCAAGTGTTGTCCCTGTGGGCTTTTAGAAAATAGGCTCTCTTAAAACACACTTTTAACACTCTTGTGTAATTTGTCTGTTGACAATATCCAACAGTATATGCACACATTATCAAAGGACTTTTTTTCTGCATTGTCATTTTCATCACATCTTGCATGTTTAAACATATTTTAATAAAAATATTTAATAAACAGGCAAAACTATTTTGCAGTGTCCTTGTTACATGTACATACACGTAGTAATAACAGTACATTTTGCATAATCACATGCAACTGCCCCTAAACAAAACCCTAATCTTAACCCTAACCCTAGTAAGAACACATTGTTAATTAATATTACTCACAACTTAAATACAATGTACACCTTAAAATGAATTGTAACCACTGAAAACATTTCAAACATATTTAAAATGTTGTTTCCACCACATCATTTTATTAAACGCAATTTGTGTTTAATAACATTCTGTGATGGAAATTGCATTTTAAATGTTTAATTAATAAATAAATGTAACATATCCTCACATGATTCATTAAAATTGCTTAACCAAAGCTGTGAGCTCAGACATATTTTTTCTTCACTCATCATGCCTCGTATTTCATATAGCTCTTCACAGACACTGTTGACTAAAAAGTAAGTTAATAATAATTATAATTACTGTTACTCTTTGGAAAGACTACATCAAAGAGAAAAGCATTGAAATCTATTACCTTTAATAAAACAAAATCAACCCCTGGGACAAAAAAGTGCCCACAGTTGCAGAAACACCCGTATATATGAGGGCGTTCAGTGCTAGAGAAGCCAGGCAATGAGCTTGTTACTGTGAAGGTGGTCCGCCACTTTACAGAGCTGCTGGATAAGTACTTATAGAGAGTGAGTCACTCAGACCTTCACCCTTATTCTCTTGGTTTCATGCGCTCCCTCCATTCTCTCTGACTCCATCAGCTCCTCAACCCTCTTCACCTCCTCCTTTTCTTTTTTTTAAATGCGGCACCGACCCAACCGGCAGATGAATGAAATGTTGATGTTGTTTTTCCACTCACTGTTAACCTTCTGCAGGTGTTTCTGCAGTGCTGATCGTGATCAACACTTTTTAGCTTGCGTGTCATAACACAGTTTCTGTACTTCCGTTTACATCAATACACTTCAATAAAGATAGCAAGCCACATTAATCAGACTTTACAACGTGATAGATGGCATTCCTTTTGTTTTACTGTCAGAGCACTCAGAGCTCTTTAATGGAAACATGACTGCTGGTGCATGCTGGGAGCGGAGAGCCTGATGCCTGCCTCCCCTGCCAGTGCTGTCAAAGATCATTCTCCCCCCGGCGGGTGAAATGGAACATTTTGAATTGATTCCGAAAGAAAATCATTTCACACAGTCTTTAAAATGAAACTTCTAGTACGTGACATATTAAAGCTGTATCCACCGCCATATATTACAACATGACAGTGCAGGTACATTCGTTTGATGCCAAAAACCATCGTAAAAGCACATCCTGTGAGACACAACGGCAGACTCTGGCAATCAGCTCTTAACGGACACACTGACAGCTCTTACGGCGAGAGCAGAGGGTATAATTGAATGGTAATTACAAGGTAATTATCATTATGCATAAAGGTTTGGCATACAGAGAAGGATCGGGGGAAGAGGAATTTTTTATTTTAGCATTTTTTCATCAACCTCTCCGAGATTGAAATGATTCTGTTCAATTATGGCTAATCACTGAAATCCAGGAAGGGCATAAATGGGGGCTGTCTATCTACAAAGGCAGCAGAGAGCTTCAAGGCACTTTGAAGCACCTTAGAGAAAGTTTCATCCAAAAGTGTTTTTTCCCGTGCTGTGTTGGTCGGTCGGCTCGGCAGAATGCATCATTAGAGCTGCTGTCTGAGTCACAGTCATTATCAGCCACTTTTTACCTCAGAAGTACTGGCTCCACAGCCATCAGGCTGTGTTTATGCCTGATTTTTGCATGCACACACGTGTGTACGTGCGATCACGTGCCTGAGCAACAGATGGAGCCGTGGCGTACATTAATGACTCGGAACATTTCGTGTGTGAAGGTTTTGAAGAGTCAGGCGTCCATTTACAGTAATTACCGCCGTAACTTAACAGACTCTTTGCATATTTCAGTGAAACTGTTTGAGAATGGAGGTTGAGGGAGAACGTAAGTGGCCATGACTCACCAGCCTCCGACAGCAGCGCCGTGAGACTTCGCCGCACTTATGCTCATTCATGGCCCTCTGCGTTTTCGACACAAAAGCTGAAAGAAAAGGAATGAGAGAAACACATCAGTGGCTCATAAACAACTGTCCCCCATAGCCGCTGCACTCTGGTCACTAATGGAAAATTTTCAAGCGGCCGTCTTTCGCCGCAATGCTTAATTTGCAGCCGGATCAACCACTAAGGGCTGCTGGATGGGAAGCCGTAGATGTTTAGAGTGCATCAGCACGATAATGAACATCTATTTGGGGTTAAATCCCACTATTATCGGTCGCCGTGAGGTCTTAGTGGTGTTTTAACCAAATGCTGTGTAGTTTGAATTAGACCGCAAGGCCTTCTGGCAATACGTGTGTTTGCGTCTTGCCTAATGCAGGTGTTTTTAAGCAAAATTGAGTTTTGCTTTGCATTGTGTCCAAAGTCAGGGTGTGGGGGAGTGGGCTGGTGTTTGTGCCTGTGTGTGTGTGTGTGTGTGTGTGTGTGTGTGTGTGTGTGTGTGTGTGTGTGTGTGTGTGTGTGTGTGTGTGTGTGTGTGTGTGTGTGTGAGAGAGAGAGAGAGAGAGAGGGAGAGGGAGAGGGTATAAGTGCTTGAGGTTCTGCAGTGGTGCATGGCAGTAGATGACTCACCCGTCAATCATGTGACTCATTAATCACTGCAGCTTTCTCTCTCCCCACCCCTCTCTTTCATTTGGTCTCAGTGTGTCTCCATGTCTATTCCCTTCACATTACTAGCCTTTTATTATTCTAAGTTCTTTTTATTAGCGAATGACTTTCATCTAGTGGCGTCTTATTGAACAGCATCATTCTCAGGAGGTTGAAAACATGCTAGTTAAAGCCTGCATTCAGATGCACTTGCATCTTCTTTCACGTAATTCTGTACATGTTTTGCTCTGATGCTTGGTAAACATGTTCCATTTTTATAATCACAGCATTTTCCGATGAATGTTTGTTGCGGAACAGGATGCCATGAGTAATGCAATCATGACTCGTAAAGGTTTTTAAGAAACATAGAGCTGCATATCTATGTGTTTCATTAGAGATCTTCTCAGGAAGATGTAGGTACTTGAGTAGCTGGAGAATAAATGGTCTCTGTAGTCAGTCAGTTTGAGATTTCAGTGTTCTGCTGTAACGCGGCATGACAAAAAGCTTGTGGAAAATACAGATCAAATTCAAAGATGTACTGGGCATGCTGGTTCAAACTCTCTGTGACGTCAAATGCAATTTCTGCTACAGGTGAGATAAGAAACGGCATATATCATCCTGGCAAGAACCCTCTGTGGTACAGAAATTAATTAATTTCTGCTCAGGATCTGATCAAAGACGTTCCAATAAGACATCTGTTAAAAAAGCTGACTTTAATAAAATAATTGCTTTTATTTTCGTCATATAGCAAAACTAGTAATCAACATGCTGTTATTTACACATTGCACACACAGTTGTTTATTTGACACTGTACAACTTACAATCGGGAAGTTGACAACAACAAATTCCTTTCACAAGACAGTTCACTGATGAAAACACTTGCTATAGTAATTAGAGTTGTCTTTCTTTGTTTTTTTTGTTTGTTTTTTTATTAATTTTTAAAATAATCACAGTTTGATCAAGGACATTTTCCCCAAATTTGTCTTTTTTATTTGTTTTTTTGTTTTGTTTTTTTAAAGATGCAAATACAGATAGACGTGCAAACTGTTCACCCTTAGAGTATTCCTCACAAACTTCAGACATTTCAAAACTTATTTTTAAGACCAATCATTACTATACAGCATTCTGTTGGCTCTCAGGAACATTGGAGGTAACCCATAGCAACAGGGGCATTTTTAAAATTTGTTTGAAATTTTGGCAAGATGTTAAGTTTACAGTAAATCACATGTGTACAGGTATTCCAACCAAGTAGATTGACAGGGCACCGACCTAGCAAAGATATTCATCATTTTGCATTTCTGTGAATAAAATGGAAGATTTCGTTTCAAGCATTGTTTACAGCATGTGTGACAGATTTATTTTTAATTTTTTAGTGGTGCAAGACCTGCATGCACATGGATGAGCTAAAACAGTGATCAGTTTTAAGGCAATAGGAACATTGATCAAAACAATCAAACAGACCCTCAGGAAAAGCCTGTAATAATTTGACAGTTACTTGTTTGTGTAACTAGTGCCATTGCAATTATTACTGTGCCCTGCAGTGTCAAGAATTCAACCCCAAGCTTTGCTTTTCAATTAATCAAGTGTTTCCTAAAGAAAATAAATCTTTGTATAAACATGGGTCTCTTGCAATTGGCACCAAAATGTTTTCTTTGACCATTTTGTCTGCTTGTTTTTGGTTTCTTTTTGTTTTATCTTTTGTAATTTTTTTCTTCTTTTTTTCCCACATGCAAGAGAATCAAAAACATACCTGAATGAAACCTTACAAATTCACCTGTCTATTCTCTCACCAAATTAAAATGTAAACTGCGAGAGAAACCAAATGAGTGCACGCAGATAGGTTCTGATATAGCAGCACCATCTCTTCCGTTCCTGATTTGGAATGTATCAAAACACAAGAGTGGAGAAGAAACACCTAACTGTCTTTTCACAGCCCTGTCACTCAAACTCCCTGTCAGCTTTTTCTCCTCACTCTTTCATCGCTTTAGAATATCCTGAACTCCCAGCTGACTAAAATAACCTACGATTGTAATAAATCTTCTCAATGAAGTTCTCCAGTTCTTCATCACTCTCCTGTGGAGACTCCGGCTCATCGTACACATAGTCTGGTGGGTAGATGTAAGAAGGTACTCTCCCGCTTGGAGGAGAACGTGGTTTGGGCATGGGGAGAGCCTGGTAAGTTCGGGGATGGGGGAGAATGTAATTAGATATGACAGTGTCCGGTTGTGGATATGGGCTCTGGGAGCGTTGCGGGGCTTGTGCCCATTTCCAGTCCCTGGCCTTGGGTCGGTTTCTGTACCTACGGTTTGGAGGCTTCAGACCGTACCCCATGGAGCCCCCAAAGTTGTAGTCAAATGACAGAGCGGGATTTGTATAGAACCGCGGCTTGGTGGGTGGGAAGAAGACCGGGTAATAGGCTCGATATGGCTTCTGATAATAGGGGAACGAAGGATAGGCCAGAAACTGTTTCTGCGGCTTAAACCAGTAGTCCTGCTTGCTGAGCTTGCCTTTGTTTTTCTCCTTGTACCATTTCTTATATGGATCGACTGTATAAGAGGATTTCTTAGGTGACTTAGGATATTGATATGCCTGAGGCCTCGGCTTGGCTTTGAGAGGAACTAGAGGGCGGAAACGAGGGGTGTTGCTCGGGGGTAAATCCTTCCTCTTTTTCTTCTTCTCCTGAACATCGCTGATTATTTCGACCACATCGTCAGCAGGCAAGTGCAGCTTGCTGGAAATCTCTATCAACTTGTCAATGGTCTGGGGATCCATCTCATCATCGTCGTCATTATCCTCCACCTCGTTTGAGCGCTTGTCCTCAGCCACGTTGTTTAGAAGAGCCGCCGCATTCATGTCTCTCATGTAGGATGATGCTTTCTGCTTCCTGCCCATGTAGTCCAGAAGCATGTCAGAGGCGATGTCTGCCAATCTCTGTTCCTCCTCACGCGCCTCCTGTGCCTCTGCCTCCTGCCGCCTCACCTCCTCCTGCTCTGCCCGTGCCCGTGCCTCCTCCTCCTCCTTGCGGGTAAGAATCTCCTCCTCCTCTTCCACAAAATCGAAATCATCCATGAAGTTTCTGTCAAGCTGGGATGGGTTTCTCGTTCGCTCCTCCTGCCACTTAAGCTTCTTGGTCACCTGGGCCAGTTGCTGGTTATAGGCTTTATAGCCTTTTAGAGGTGGGAGGATCTCATTATCTTGCAGTCCGAGGTCAATATTTTGGAAATAGCCCCTGGTTTTGCGCTGGAGGGGGTTGGCAACGTTAGACTGACTCCGCCCATCTGTTCTTTCAGCCGTATTCACTTCATCCTTTGGCTTTTCTTGTCCCCAATTTTCCTCCCCTTGCTGTATTACCTCTGACAATTTCTCTGTGTCCTGCTCAAGGTCTCCATGATTCCTTGTTGCCTCTATCACGAGTCCTTCTTCAGATTCCCCCTGGGTCATCTTCTCTCTAACTGGGTGGTCAAGAGCCTCAAGCAGAACCAAGGCTGGAGAACTGGCAGAGTCCATATCCGAGACATGCTCCTGTCCCAAGGGTTTCTGGAGCCGGCTGTCCACTTTCCTATGTGTCCAAGCAGCTCCTTCTGCTGCCCCCGGGTCCTCTTTTGCCAAGTTGAGAGCATCATCGATGCTGCTGCTGACTAAAGATCTCTGCTGAAGTGCAGGGGCAGCCAGGGCCAGCAGGGGGGTGAGGCTGAGGAGAACTAACAGGAGAGCTGAGGTGCTGGAGGGGTAGCAACAGCAGAACATGACCATGCAGAGAGGACAGGATGGGGGAGAGGGGAGCACCTTACAAAAGACAAAAGAAAAAAAATGGTGATTAATCTGTCTTTTTCCTTTTTCTGAGCATTAACAAGACTATACGTTTTACTGACGCTTATATTTTAACATCTCGTCTCTACAGCAGTATAACGTGCGAGAGCTGAAATCTGTTTAACTAAATTAGTATAGTAGAATATTGCAACGTGCGCTTTGCTTTACAACAGCAGGTCACACCACAATATATTATCCGTTTTTAAATTCAATTAATTGTTGTGCTTTAATTAAAGTGAGTACACACGGAAACATATACATGTAAAGGCAATACCGAGCGAATTCCCTGGTTGCCTCTTCACCTATCACTTCACGAGTCGGATTAGCGAAACGCCACAGCAAGGCGACATATGGTTAATGACTATTGAAACTACATTTAGTGTAAATTGTCTTTCTTGACTTACAAGGGAATCGAAAGCATGCCTAACTGAAACCTTATAAATTCACCAGTGCTTAAAATGCAAACTGCGGGGGAAAAACCTACTGTCAGTCAATATATTTTTCTTTTTATTCATTCATGTAAAAGCAATATCACCGTTCATTTACATCCAAATCTGTACGCTCTCTCCCCTTCTTTCGATTTTCAAAGAAAGAACTTCCGGCGAACTCTAAAGATTTCTTCAAAATCCTCATTCCAACGCACACGATCCAAAAATCGTTTTTTTTTTTTACAAAGACAAAACATAGACATCACATATCAAGATTACCTTGTCGGAAAAATACTGATGCGGATGTTGTAAAAAGAGGAGGGGGGGGGGGGGGGGGGGCGTTTAGAAATTTATGAATGAAGCGCTTGTTGATCGGTCGACCTGTATCTCCTCGAATGACTTGCACGGAGATTCAACATCATCTCAAGGTAAGTATCAAGGGAAAACTTATCTCTAGTCCTTCGTAGCTTCTCTTTGTTTTTATATTAACTATAAACTATTTATCGAGTGCGTGTAGGAATGGCAGTGCACTTACTCACCTGATTTCCCGAACAAATTAGCTGGAACTCAAAATCTTGTGCTTCTTGGAAGAGGTTTGGAAACAACCGCTATCCTTAAGTTCATTTAAAACTTGAGTTAAAGTAAGTTTGCTTCCCACAAGAATGATTTGAAACACACTTCGATCTGTCTTGTTGAGAGATGAATGCAGAGCGTGATTTTTTTCAGGACCACGGACAGCGCAACTCCCCTTTGTATAGACGCGTGTGGACACGTGATCCTCGAGTCATCCCGCCGCCGTTGACGTCAGACTCTCCATTGATAAGAATTTCGTGTCTCGTTTGAAGTCAGAGGGTACGCTACGGTGCTCTGATGAATGAACAGAGATTGCATGAATGAAACAGTCTCTCCATTAAGAACGGAGCGCTGTGGAACACAGTGAAAGCATCACTGCTGAATTAACTCATACAGAAATTAAATCTAATTGTAGCTGAGTTGATTAAACACTGATGATTTGCTTTTTTGAACATTATACATTCAAGTTTAAATATCCGTTTATTCGAAATACATAGGATGTATTTATAGAGTACACCATGTACCTATCATAATTTGACAGTCACTTACTTAGTAGACCCTTTTGGCCTGTTGATTGTTTGCGAGGTGGCCTTAATCAGAGCTGGAGAGAGACCGAACGGCTGCACCCACCGTGACGCAGGCGGTTCAGCTTCACTGCTCTAATTCCGCTCAATTTCCCGAGCTCGTTCAATTTTCCCCTCTTTGTCTCCTGCCGCCCCTGACTTTCATCCATCTGTCTCTAACGTCATTCTCATGTGATGTTTTCAAATTAACATGTTTTTTTTAATTATGTGCATGTACAGGTAGCTTCCGTTGACTCAACTGACCTACAAATAATCCAAAAACAGTCAAGATGTTTCATGACGAGTGCAGCCATACTTTGGCGTTCTCTCTGTCGCAATTATGCTTTTCGAGATAAGAATTCCGTCTGACGTGGTTAAGAACCTTTACATGAATACTGTAGGTTTTAGGAATAGGCCTAATTGGAAAAAGCTGGCGTGGCATTAGAGCCAACAGCAATCCCGCCAATCACAGTTTATGATTCGTGTAATTGGATTAGTTGCAGTGCGGATATTGAAGTTCCACGAGCCACACTCGAAATGGCAGCATCAAAGCTGTCACATTATAGACAGGGAACCTTATTTCAATATTTTCAAAGTTTGCATCCAATAGACTCGTGCTCTTGAATTGGCATGAAACTTTAAAACCTGTCCTAACCCTATTATGGTGTTTGCTTTTTATTTGTTTTTTATTGTTGTTATTTCCAGGTAGCCTACTTAATCAGGTTGATGAAAAGCGGTTTGAATTAGAAGCTAAAGGGTTTTGCAGCCTGATGTCACTGCCAAACCTTTTTAAGAACCTTTGTAGCCTACCATGTAGGTAGGCACAGCTTTATGAACCAATACCGATAATCTAAACAATCTAACGAAACATTGAAAAGGAAAACACATTTAAAACAAACAAATAAATAAAACAATTTCCAAAGAACCATATAACCAGTTCAAGAACCATATACAACCAACCTTACTAAAATGCTAAAAATGATGCAAAAATTCACTGCAAAACCATTCCTTTTATGGGTGGCACTTAAAAAATGCGGCATTTATACGCTCCAATACGTGCAAGACCTGATTGTATCAATATTTGTATAAGTTGGCAGGGAAATTACATTTTATTCTGGAAGGCTAAAGAAAAATGCGGCATGCAACAAAGGGCTTAACAGGAAAGCGCGTATAGCTATGAGTGTGAATGCGTGTCCTTTTCTATCTTGGTGGCGAATAATTTAAGAGCTCCAAGGGCCAAGGGTCAGATTTTGATACGGCTTGGCATTATCGACTGCCACTCAGCATTAACGCAGTTGCGACCCTTAACCAGCTCTCTGCATCCCCCGCGCTGACTCACCTCCTCCTAACTGCCCATGCACTTCACGCAGGACCCAAAATGCCCACTCAAGAAGAGAATGAATACATTATATGTTCAAAACGGAATTAAAACAACGAGAAATTGGCAAAATAGCAGATAAAAGCGCTTTTGAAGTTTTTCCTGGGTATATGGGATGATGAGAGTTATGGTTCACACCTACACAAGGAAAAGATTCGTCAAGTTTGTGAGGGCTCAATAGACATATTGGCTGCAATTATGAAAATGTATGTTCAGCTACACTCAAAAATGTCCACCACCTAATGGAAGTGACATAACACGCTCATAAATAAACGAATTCATACTCCCACGAGACTGAAAAAAGGCATCGTCCTGGGATCGATTAATTCTCCCATTTCACATTTTACTCAGCTGCGGCTCGAGCTTAATGGTGTGTAGCCCAAGCCTTGCGCCCACACACGAGCACCGCATCTGTTTTGATGGCAAATTCTCGTAAGCGACTGCTCTCTTGAGGCGATAGGCTCTGATTTGTCGAAAATGTCTGACTGAAAGGTGCCTCAGTCCGGAATGAGCTCCGTGACACATTCAATCACTTGAGGCTGACGATTCAAACCGATTTATGTGAGCTAATTTCCACGTAAATATTGACAAAGAAGAACCGTCCCCATCGCAGACAGTTCATCGCTCTTTGACCGTTGCCACTGGATTAACTTGCGGCTAGCAGTGATCCGTTTGTTTGATTTATTCTGTGCGATGTCCCAATTTCAATAATGTCGACCCAGGGGAGTGTTTGACCTCGGAATATCTCAGTATTTACAGTTTGAACAGTTCGTTACACTGCGAATGAAGCGTAGTCCGTCCTCGCGCGCGTCGTCCGTCATTCATACAGCTGCTCTGCGCGCTTGTCGTTCACCAAAAGTGCTTACTACCTGTATTGTCGCGTTTTGAATTGATGACCTTTGTCAGCAAAAATATTTTTGGGGATAAATGGACAGATGATAACACCAACATGTTCCTTATGTTCTGTCGCAGAAAACGACATTTTACGCTGTATAGGCAGTCGATTGGAAGCAGTTGTGCTGTAAAAAGACAGCTGTTGGAAAGACAATAATGATCATTGTAAACTAAATTTTGTTTCCAAATATATTTACGTTCGGCATCTCTTGCGTTTTTGTTTAGAGAACAGACCAAAGCGCATTTTCGAATTATGCGATGAAACATTTTGGTCAGTGACATATTACGTCGGAGGTTGGCTTCGTATTTGGAGTTAATGAGCCGATTGATATCAGCGAGATTCATCGGTTCCCTGCCATCAATCTCTCTTTCTTTCACGGGGAGAGACGATGGATCAGCTCGCCCATAACATTTTGACTTGCTGAGAGCGATGTTCACATAAAACACGCATTTAGCGTAGCTACATTTGTTCAGTTAATACGATTTTGAAAAAACAAAAATAGTGATGTCTCGACATTTTAAGAGACAAAAGGGCCAAGACAACGCATTTAAAATATTTTACGTATTTTGTGCATTCACCCCTTACAAATTATTGTAAATAAATACATCTGTTGCCCGGTCCTATTAATAATATGTTGTGGATATTTACGCAGACTTGAATTTCGACAGAAAAAAAAATCATGCATATTGTTATGATACGTTACGTTTTAATATATCTCGGCATGGTTTTTAATTCACTAAACAAATTCCGTAATATGCAGGCTAATGGATAATATGGAATTCAGTATCACAAAATGTATGAAGATCAACTTTTAAATGAATGCGAAAATAAATTGGAAATAATTTCTAAACATAGGCTATTAGTTAAAATCTCAAATATGTTTTATAAGTAGTATTTATAAATAAGTGGCCGAGAAACAATCACATGGAGTCGGAAAGATAGGCTATATATAATTGTGTTTTGCAAATTTAGCAAAAAAAACTTAATGCAAAATACGTCTTAAGACATATTTGTAGTACAATCCAAATTATTTATTTATTATTTTCTTTGTTTCTCTTTATTTATTCAAGACAAATTAATTTTGCTATGTTAATGAAAGGTTACAAGAAAATTTAGGCTACATGTGGAAGTATACAGATATAATTACAAATTTTACATGAATTTTCATGTGGGTATTTTCAAGACTATATTAAAGACTTAAGTATATTGTCAATAATGTAGAGTAAAGAGGGTGTAATAGCCTGCTTTGTCTGAGTGTATATCTCCTGGAAATAATTCCAGGAGAGGGCGCTATCATTTCGTGATTCCAAGCGTTGTGACTTATGGTTCCTCTGTGATGTTGCCCATTTCACATTTAAAGTTGGCATCAAGGCAAATATTAGGAGAGAGAGAGAGAGAGAGAGAGAGAGAGAGAGAGAGAGAGAGAGAGAGTGTGTGTGTAAAACAACCTATCAAACTGTTTTCATCGCTGACAGAGATTTTAAAAAGATATGGGCTATGCGTCTTCTGAAAAGCCTTTTGAAGAATAAAGTCGATGGAATGCACAAACGAGCGAATTAAGTATCAGTGAAATGAAGATGAAACAACAGAATATAAACAACAGAATAAAACGTAAACAAGAAAAAAGTGTGGCCATTCAAGAGTTAACAGCCTCAAAAAGTAAAAACGAATTATTCAAAATATAATGCACAATTAAGTCACCTTTGATTGTTATAGACTCGGCAGTGTCAAACTACGCGGAGCAATCCATTTATGAACCTGCAGATCAGAGTATCGTCTTCATCATTCTTGTTTTCAGCCACATGACTTTCGGTGTTTACCGAGCATGCGCACCTCAGCACAACACACACACAGTTACGCGACAACACCAGCGCACAAGTGTCCTCCAAATCTCCTTGTATGAACGAAAACTGTTATCGGTTATCAGCACGGTACCCTTCATCATTCTTGTTTTCAGCCACATGACTTTCGGTGTTTACCGAGCATGCGCACCTCAGCACAACACACACACAAGTTACGCGACAACACCAGCGCACAAGTGTCCTCCAAATCTCCTTGTATGAACGAAAACTGTTATCGGTTATCAGCACGGTACTAGACTGGAAGGGAAGTAATTTGAAAGATAGTTACGCGACAACACCAGCGCACAAGTGTCCTCCAAATCTCCTTGTATGAACGAAAACTGTTATCGGTTATCAGCACGGTACCAGACTGGAAGGGAAGTAATTTGAAAGATGCTTTAAACTGGGTAAATTGCTGATATGACTCATCCAAGACACCCACAAGCCCCTGATCAATCGAAAGGGAGGGAGGGGAACGAATGTGTGTGAGTGTGAGTGTGAGAGAGAGAGAGAGAGAGAGAGACAGATTTTTTTTTAAACGCAAAAATATGAATGGAAGCACACCATCAGTATGCAATACATTCCCCAAGCCAAAAATAGAAACAAATGTTTATAACTGCATGTAATGTAGAGTCACGTTTTCTTAAAATTCCCTGAAAGGAAAGAGGAGCTAGACAGATTCCAAAGACTATAGAATACCAAAGAAGACGTGTGTTTCGTATAGTTTTGAAAGAGGAAAAATACAACGCGCAATATGGCCGCTCAATTGAAGGAAGCCCCACCAATTGAAAGAGCCAATCACTAATCGGTAAAGTCCAGAGCCGTTGAGAAAGGATGAGACCTTTGTTGTCAGATGTCATTGGTGATTTCAAATATAAAATTTAATCATATTGGTGAACAGTTTTAGAGAATTTGATGTAGGAGCTGCACTTACATGTCTTTCAAAGATGGCCACCAAATGAAATTACTTTGACAGACGCCCAACAAATGCATTTACGTTGTGGCAAAGTTGGTGCCACGTTCCATTTATACTATGGCAACGTTGCTGTCTATGTGCTCGCAACATTTGTAGCAACATAGAATTGTAAGGCGCGAAAGGGCTGGAGACATTCAGCAACTGCGAGGCTATGTTCTGACCACATTTGTTTATATCTTATGCTAGATAATAACCATTACTCTTTATATGTGTAGTTAAATTTTGTGGTTAAAAACAGTTATGCAACTTGTTTATATTGTAAATCATCAATCTTTTTTTTAATGTTAACAGTAAATTAATCAATTAAAATCAACACCTGCCAACGTAAACTGAAGATTAAAAAAATACATTATAGGGTTGTACAATTCAACTTTATTAAAAAATTGTATGCATATAATAGTATTTTACACATTTGTAGAAGAATGTAATACATTAGGTATTTTTACTCTAAATATATTAACTTAAAATAAATTACTTCATAAGCTTACATTTGTATGAGAATGTCAGAACTTAAATAGGCTACTGACAATAGTACATTTTTATCTTCATCTGCATATTATCAGCTCTGACAGCCTTCCGATGACTGGACAACTGAAAAAGAGATACATCACATTAGTGTTATAGCATTAAAAAGATTTGTTCTGATTAATTCACTTATACATTAAGTGACCATTTCTGCTGATTACATCTTTATGCCAGTATGTGGTGACAAATTAATATATTTTATGTTACTTTAGTGAGTTAGTGAATCATTGAATCAATTTAGGCCTTCAATTGGACAGTGCAGACGTGACAGAATTAAACAAGTTTGATTTACTCAATATCTTTGACATTATTATTACATGCTTGAAATTGAAATATTTTCAAAATGCATTCCTTTTTAATTTGAAAACAGTCTTAGACATTCTGCTTTCAGTTTTTTAGTTTGGATTAATATATGTATATAAATAATTACAAATATGAATTTGTACTTATACTTTAAAACATTAGATAACTTTATGGACAACATTGTGGACACTAGAATTATATTTCCCACAAAGCATCTAACATACCTCAATAATCCCAAGAAGGGACTAAAATAGCATGTTTTGGTAGTCAATTCATATACTACTTTGTCCATATACTTACATTAGCCTTTCTCCTATGCAGGCCTGCTGCTGTAAGAGTCTCTGGCTTTCAGCATCCATACTGGAAGACCCATGCTGTGATTAAGGTTAATTAAATGATTGATGGTTGATCAGGTCTAAGCAATTGTACATATTGCTATAACTTGGGATTTCACATTTTCACTCTCCTAAACTCATTCATTCTGCAACATTTCGACCAACATGAAGCCTTGACAAAGACTTGTTGGTCGAAAAGTTGCAATAAACTATTTTTTATGGAGCAGTTATATCAGTGTGTGGTCATTACGTTTGTTTTTTGCTTCAATTTGTCTCTTTTGTCCTGCACCTGAGCCCTGTTTGGGTTTGTGGGATGTGCGCACCAATGGATCCTCTGCAGTGAATGGGTGCCATCAGAATGAGAGTCCAAACAGCTGATAAAACCCCTCACAGTAATCCACACGACTCCAGTTTATCAATTGATGTCTTGTAAAGTGAAAAACTGAACATTTGTAAGAAACAAATCCATCATCAAGGTCGTTTCTGGTTGCAATAACAGTCCATAATCAAATCTACCTCAAACTCTCCTCTAGTCTATCCCCTGTTGCCCTCTTACATCAGCTCCACAGTCATGTTAGTTTAGAACTGCTTATAAACGGTCCTTGATCTGTGCATATTTCTTTCCTGTGACGAGATGACATTTTCAATGGAGAAAGCAACACTGCAAAAATAATATACAGGTACTTTTCTGCCAGGACATTATCCATTCATTTTAAGGATATTTCTGTTAACCCTAAAACACAATGCAGTGAAGTGTGAAATTCAAAATACAGGTAAAACACCTGTAAGAAATCAATACAGAAAATGTCCTCATATTAATACAGTACATTGTGCCCTATTTTTATAGTTTTTTTGTTTTTTTGAGTAAATATTATGGATAGAAGACTAAAATTTTAGCTGAAAGTAATGGTTTGAAATTAAAAATTCTTTAATGGCGGATTTGTTTGTTTTTTTGTTTAGTTTTTTTCACAAATATGCAGCTTTCCTCTTCACAAAATGTTAATTGATGGACTGGAGTCATGTGGATTATTCTGATTGTATTTATTTATTTATTTATTTTAAGCAGCTGTTTGAACTTATTCTGACGGCACCCAGTCACTGCAGAGAATCCATTGGTGAGCAAGTGATGTAATGCTAAATTTCTCCAAATCTGTTCCAATTAAGAAACAAACATCTACATCTTGGATGCCTCAGGGTATGTCTACTTTATAATCATTTTCATTTTTCAAACTGTTTAGGAACTGTTAATGAAGGGGGGGAGGGGGGCGTTCTGGAGCCTTTAT
>NW_015505257.1:1756787-1785363 GCF_001515645.1 Sinocyclocheilus grahami | reverse complement strand
GTGGGGGGGGGGGGGGGGCGTTCTGGAGCCTTTATTTGTAAGAATGTGCTTAAAAATACAATCTATTTTACTTCTGTAATGTGACTATAAAGCAAAACTATAAAAAAAAAAATCATTTGAGCTGGAGCAAGTTATTACATATTAATGAAAAATTTACAAAGACATTCTTTTTTTAAATAACAGAAATTAATATGAATCATTTGCAAACAAACAAAGGTGTTTAAACCGAGTCCATTATTATTTCACATTGCTAAATTGATTTGTAAACGAAGAAGTGTGATTTGAAAAGTAGGGGATGCATTTAAGGGTGGACAATGATTTGTGGGGTGAACTATATTGATACTTCCTAATGCCCCCCCAGTTATGATGACTACTATGCCCCAGTGGAGAAGAGTGTGAGGAAAATGTTAGTTGCCTTTAGACTTTGTGAAACAGCGCATGGAGATGATGTGATCAGATAATGAGTATAGCACCGCATTAACATCGCCATTATCTGTTTTTGTGTCATTTAACATTGGTATGGCGTACGAACGTACGTGAGTGAGCCTCCGCACCAAACGCTGATTGTATGTCTGTCTACAGGCAAGGAGAGCGATAACATCTGTGTAATTTTAACATGATGACGGGCCCCACGGGAGCCAGTGCAGAAGATGATCTGAGTTGAGCTAAGTACTATTAATCATTTAATTACCACTGGCTGATTCAGTCCATCAAAGCCCTCTCTGCATCGCCTCATACAAATTCTACCCATTATGAGGTCAGTCATGCCCTCGTCAATCAAATCGCACCACCCCCAACCCTCAGCCAGCCGTCATACCAGCTTGTGTTTTTACAGTGTGCAACGATATGTGACATGAAAGGAACAGTACCTCTTGTCCTATTCAGTGCTACACTCAGTGAGTCAGATGGCTGTGTTGGTTTACAGCAATATGTTTAATAATGAGGCCTATTATGACTGAAGATTAGCGCATAAGCCTCGGCACAAGGACGAAAGATTCATTGAGGATATTTAGATGAAACAGACGGAGGCCAGCGTCTGTGAGGATGAAAGGATGTAGTTGTTGTCGCCTTTGTGTCTCATCTGTTGACTGAATATCACCCATCACTGTGCAAGAGCTGCATTACAAAACACGATATTCCATTTGCATTCATTGTAGCAATATTGCCTCTCAGTTTATAATGGCTTTATTCTCCACACTCCAAAGGTATTATAATCTCTTTGATTTTATGTGAATAGGAGAGCGTTCACTCTTAGGATTTGTAAACATATGTTCAGAATAATGCTGTCTATGCTTCACTTACTTGCTTTTCCTCGAGTGTTGTTTAGTCTGCAGATCCTTGACTTCTTAACTTTCTTTGTAGATTCCCCCGGATATGATTAATTTTTTTATGCAGATGCCATAACAGAAAGTAGGGTTTTTTTTAGGTATAAGCAAATAAGAAACAGCATATAGAATATATGTGACTATAGGCTCACATAGTTGATTTAACAGGTGCTTATCAATGAATCGTAACATGGATGTCATATTTGACGCAGACACAAAGCAAGCTGTGAGAGATAGAAGTTCAGCAGTTTGGATTTAATATAACAATATTAGATTTAATATAAATATAATTGAATATATTAGATTTAATATAAATTTATATTTAATTTAATATAAGATACGTTTTCAAACAATTAAAAAGTCTGGGGTTACAAAGGTTTTTTATTTATATATATTCATTTAATTAGCAAGGATGCTTTAAACTGATCAAAAGTGACAGTAAGGACATGTTACAAAAGATTTCCATTTCAACTAATTGCTGTTCTTTTCAACTTTCTATTCATCAAAGAATCACTGATTCCACGAAAATATATCAAGCAGCACTACTGTTTTCAACATTGATAATAATAAGAAACATTTATTAAGTACCAAATCAGCATATTAGAATGATTTTAAATGATCATGTGATACTGAAGACTAAAGTAACTGCTGCTGAAAACTCAGCTTTGCATCACAGGAATGAATTACATTTTTAAATATATTCAAATAGAAAACGGGTATTTTAATTTGTAATAATATTTCACATAATGCATTTGTGTTCTCTTATGATTTTTTTCTTCAAGTTGTATCTTGGTGGGTGGTTTTTAACAGTGTTTTCTGAGTACAGAAAGGTGTCAGGTGTCCTCTGGCGAGCAAAGACCTTGTTGTTCCAGATAATGTTTTGATAAGGACATACCTGCTCCACTACATCCCACCATCGCCTCCACTAACTCACCCACACTGCCTCTCCGTTCTGAACCTCTCTTAAGGGTAAAGAGACCAGATTTCAAAACCACACAATATTTAAATTAACAGATTGTAGGCTACACCTTCATAAGTCATGTGCTAATTAAATAATTTATGCAAATAACTGTACAAAGTAGCTGCTATTTATTTTAATATTGAATAACTATAATATTAAAAAACTGTGTATACATATGTACCTTCACTAAACAATAAAACTGCTAGATAAGTATTATGAAAAAAGCACTATTTACAGCTACAGGGTTCTAGGGTTAGACCGCAAATCAAAATGTACAATGTATACACATTGATTTCGATGCCGATATAAAATTGAGCAACATCATGAATATTTCGGTGATATTAACGGACTTTTCACTTGGCCATTCAGTTTCCTTAAGAACTTGTCATTAGACAAATTTTGCTACCCTTTCTTGGAAGAAAGATTTTGAGAGGCGTCTGTCAATTAAACTTTAATTGGAAAATTACAGGTGGTAGGTTTGAATCCCTTCCACGAATTGGTTCAAATTGTATTAAAGTGATTCAGAACTCTGATTCAATAATTAGTTTGCATCGAGACTCAAACATTCACAAAAAGTCTTTGTGACAGTATTAAAATGTTTAGGTATTTTTTAAAATTAATTTCTGAATATTTTTTTAACATTGGTTCAAATAAATTAAAATATTAAATATGATTTTATTCATATAGGGAGAAAGAGTGGAAAACATGCCTTGATTATTTTTTATTAAGTTATGGTATTTTACTACTTGCCGTGAATATTTGGAATTTACTTAGCAACGATTAAAGAAAAATCAACTTTTAAATCATTCAGAGCAAAAACAAAACATACTGAATACCATAACAAAGCAACCCAGACATCAGTGGTTCAACCAGAATTTTATGAATCTACAAGAATACTTTTGTGAGCTAAGAAAACAAAAAATAACGACTTTATTCAACTTCTCTTCCAGTCAGTCTCTGCCACCTTTCACAAGAGTACCATGCCACATACGTGTGCATTCCTCTGCTTGTAAACAAGGCGCATCAGTGTTCTACGTCAGAATGCCGGCTCCTGCGTCAGCAGCATCACACGCATGTGTCGTGGTACTCTCGTGTGGCTTCATAAAATTAAGGTTGAACCACTGATGTCACATGGACTATTTTAATTATGTCCTTACTACGTTCCTTGAACGTGGTAGTTGCCTTGCTGTCTATGCATGGTCAGAAAGCTCTTGGACTTCATCAAAAATATCTTAATTTGTGTTCCGAAGATGAACGAAGGTCTTATGGGTTTGGAACGACATGAGGGTTAGTGACAGCATTTTCATTTTTGGGTGATCTATCACTTTAATGACACAAACTCATATATGAAACAAATTGATATGACTGCATTACTGACAGTAGAGACCATCTGAGAAGTCAAAAGTTTTTATTGTGACTCTTTAGCTAGTCATGGCACAGCTGCAATGGCTGAGCAAACTGAATGAGTCAGAGCTGTAACCGCTTTGAGAATTCGCAAAGTTACATTTCCAGTTTCTTTTCATTTACATGGGTAGCCAGCACCCCACTCAGCCATTATTCTATAGCCACTTTCATTTTAATAAAAGAATAGATTCCATTTGATTGTGTTTCAGCAGAAGTCTTTGAGAGCGTTTAAAGGGTGACATCAGTTTGTTGCTCCCCATGCATATCCGCGTTTTAGATGAAGCTAATTGGATAACCACGGCAAGTTAGGTGCTAAATTGTTTTTTTGTTTTGTTTTTTCAGGCGATGAACTACTTTTTTTAGTCAAAGCCAACCAGGGCAGTGCGCACAATTACATGACTCACGGAAGTGATCGGCCTTCTACCCACTTCTTCCAAAAATTCTTGAAGGTCAGAATAGTAGCATATGGCCTCAAAATCCACACAATACTGTAATTTAAGCAGTGCTTCAGCATTTAAGCATTCTTTCTGATCGATTTATAGTCACCATGTGACCAGTTTCTGTTTACGCAACTACAATTACTCGTAGACTTTCCTATACCGCTCCTTGATTGTTTTGATTGCAACTGTCAACTTTGGACAACATGGTGATTAAAAATTAGTCACATTCTGAGTCAGACATTGTGTAGCTTCTATGGTAAATCATGTTTATCTCTCTTACATACAAATACACGCTCCTGATAAATCAGGTGACTTGCCAGCATACATGAACACCATATAGTCTCTTGTTGTGACGCATCTTTGACGTGTGACATACAAGACAAACATCCACTTTTGACTTCTTTTCTTTCCTTCCTTTTTCATTTTTGTTACTTTCTTACTGCCATCTGGACTTTTTCATCTAACGCATACATTTTTATTGATTTGAAAAGAATGGAAAAAATATGGCAAAATATAACGGAGCCTGCGACAAATTTTAAAGTGACTGAAAAGGACAGAAGAGCAGAATAGTGAAAAAGTAGTAAAATTTTGTGGGAGAGAGACAAAAAGACAAATGCAGAGAGACTCACATACTTGGGGGAATCGGTCAATAAATGAAAAAACTGACTATAAAAATCGGGGGACAGTGGGGAAAGGAGATGAGGGATGGAGTGGCAGGGACTGAATGGAGGAGGGTAAGAGAGAAAGAGGTACAAGGGGGGACTGGGGAAGAGGGGGGTATAGAGATAGAGGGAGGGCTGGTGATCCTCAGGGCTGGATGACTCACTTTGCTGCAGCCGTTTGTGCGTCACTGGCGCAGGGCTGGAGGAGGAGATAGTAGAGAGGTCTGCACATTTAATTACAACCTGCCAATTTATATACAGTGTACACACACATATTCTCTCTCTCTCTCTCTCTACCCTCGCTGTCCCCCCTATAATGCCAAAATATGATAACATGAACGTTCAAGGACCCCCACATCTATACACGACAGCATTTCAGGCCACAAAATCTCTACACTCAGACTGATGTCCACACAAAACCACTCATCAATGCAAATGTAGAGTTCTGGCAGCTTGGCATTTTGTCAAAGGCGATGCAGAGAGAGAGTGTTTACAAGGATGTAAACCTTCACAATTCCAGGTGTCACACTATAAATTAAACGAAATGGATGGAAAAAGCCAGGCAAACACATCCCAGCTCTGGCTTTGAAGGCAAATGTATCTTGCCAGATAGTACAAAACAACATCTGACAAAAGTCGTACTTCAAGTGGAATGAAACCTCAAAGATCATCACCAATGCATTAACAGATAACGTCTTTTAAAAATCATGATGGCTCCAGGGCTCTGAGGGAGCAGACTATTCTCTGAACATTTCCGACTCACTGACATCGCCTTCAAGCAAGGCAAAGACACATATCACTGTGAAAGATGGGGACTTCAGGTTACAAGCCGCAGAGTTGTCTTGGCACACAATAGACGGGTATAAAAGCCATTACGATTGTTTTTGCCCATTTCCCACTCGCCCTTTACAGAGTACCCCGTGTATTTCATGAAACAATTGAAGCGTGTTTTAGTACAGCTTAGTCCGAGAGTCCCTCTGGGGGGTTTTTACTAACTAGAGAGCGTCGTTGAGAAAATTATCATAAATTATAAATCGAAAACCTTTCGTTGGCTCAGTCCTCATCCTCCTTCCAAACACACAACACACTCTCACTCACATACAGTCTCTCCCTTTGGAGCACGCCTCAGCCTTCCTTGAGCGGCAATTACCTCGTGAGTGCCCATGAGCCATACTCGCTAGACAATAGCCGCAATCAGCAGCCCTTTCTCAAGCCGCACACTCTGTTCCGGCTTTCTTGTGCAAGAAGAGAGCAATTTAAGCAAACAACAGCATTCCAAAGAAATCACAAAGACGGAAGAGACTGCATGCTGCGCTGATGATGGGCCAATGCGGCAGCGCACTCTCAAAGAACACGAGAGCAAAACATAACACACCACCATTTCATTTCTGCTCTAATATGGCAGCTGCTGATTGGATTGAAGGGATCATCGTGCTTTAGTATAAATACCCCAATGGAGCGACCTCAGAAAGCGAGACTCCGATCATTGTTCAATCAGAAACGGGTGAGCCGAGTGTGAAGCCATTGGCCCCGTCACTCAAGACATGGCTGTATTTTCAGAAATTGCATGTCGGCCTGCTAGCGCAGATCTCTTTTGAGATCATGGCGAACAATTCATAGTGAAATAGCGACATTTGTTCGCCATGATCTCAAAAGAGATCTGCGATAGCAGGCCGACATGCAATTTCTGAAAATACAGCATAGGAACCTACAGAATGAGTCAGGCTTTAGGTGACATCATAAACAGCTTGCCATTTCCACGCTTGAGCTGCACTCATTTTCAGTCAAATGGCTTTGAAACGCTTCAGCAATCACCCCTGGCTGTGAAATAAAGGCATTTTCTGTCCTTTTAAAATAAATTTCGATCGACCACCGAAAGGATGAGCAGCACACAAGTATAATAAAGCTGATTGCAGACCCCTATGCAGCAGCTCTGACACACAGTTCTTACTCGTCTGACAGTTTAATTCCCATGTAGCGCGTGGCATTTATGATGCATGTTTGTTTTTTTTGTGCACTCCCACTTCCACGCTGTTTCAGGAACCAGTGTTTTCATGAAATGACATGGCACAGCAAGCTGTTGTAAGCCTGAGGTGTTTTAATACTGTCAGAGTGCAAATGAGCAATAACAATCATGTAGACGTGATAAATGGAAAAGGTAGGATGAACAGACTGATACGGCGAGACGAAATCGCAACACAGAAGACAGAGAGATGGATGAGGGGGGCAAGAGGAAAGTGATGATTGATGCCAATGTGACGTTAAATGGGAAAAAAGGGCGGAGTGGGAAAGGAAATAACAAAAAAAAGAGAACTGGGCGACACTCACAATAAATCTCAGATTTGAGCCGCTGCTCCGCACTGCTGCGTGCCCACACTCGCTACGCAATGCACTTACACACTCTACACACCCTGTGACATCATGATGACAGAGCGAGTGGTCATGTGTATTGTCCGGTGATTGGATGACAGGTTATTCCGATGCTAAACACGCATGTGAAATAGTGTCTTTTCACATTAGTAAAGTGACCTATCGGGGACAGGCTCTCATTTTACATTCAGAGAGTGTGAGAGAGAAACAGACAGACAAAACAGATACAGAAAAAGGGAGACGGGGACACAAAGAGACAAAGAAATATGTATGGTGAGCAGGTGAGTCACCATCAAACAACGGTCAAAAACAACAAAGAGGGAATTCATTTTTTGATGACAAACATTCATTGTCATCCTTTCAGTTGTTGTACAACAGTACTCAGACACTTTGAAGTGGTGGTTAAGAGATCTAACAAATTCATCTTTCTTGCGGTGTTCATAAACAAACAGTTTGTATACACACACATGAATAAATAAATATACACATAGAAAGACAATTTCTCTTTCATCTGAGCTTCTTTGATATAAGGGATCAATAATGTGGAGGTTAAACAGGTTCAAAGAATAAAAAGAGATGAGAAAGGGCAACATCTTAGTCCCACATTTACACACACACATATATATATACACACACATAAACTGTTTATATAATTGGTCTATCATCCTAAGCTTTGAGGTATAGCATCAGAACAAGGATTAAAGCACACAAAACCATTACTATAGCACAAGCACACACAGGCCTCTGTGGGGATAACACACACACACACACACATACAGTCCCCTATCAGGCAGAGCGCATAAAAGGGACAGATGTCAAAGGAGTGTGATGGGAGAAAATGGTCTACCAGAAAAGACCACAATAAAGGAATAATTGTACAAGGCAATCTAACCATCATGGGTCGAAAGATAACATAAACGGACATAAAAACATGAAAAACAAAAGAGAGACATTTCTATTAGAATTTAGATCAAAGTATACACTAAGACATACACAGGTAAGCAGTCAGGCCATTTGGCAAATCCTGGTATTCAGAGGTTTTATTCTCTCCTCTCCCCCACGGTGAATGGCTAATGTGTGGTGTGCATGGTGGCGTGACACAGCTGCAGTGTGCTGGTCTGTCATCTCTGCTGGTTATTGTGTCTGAGATTAGCCTCTCCCATTCTCCCTAAAACCCTAAGGGCACTAGAGCCGAGACGATGGCTGTTATCACAGCGCACACAGTCTTTATCTGGAAAGCCGAGATGACGAGCGAGTGCTGTCACATGTTTGGCTGCTGAGGTGCCCGTCTGTGACGAGCCCATGTAAGAAGCATGTGTGTTCATATGTGAAAATGTGCTGTTTAGGATTTAAAAGTTTGATTTATTTTTTTATTCATTTGGATTTTTACATTCTTTGTTTATAATGTTTAAATTAGTAATTATCTTGAGATGTTTAAAATGTATTTTTGTTTTGTTGTTATTTTAATCATTTTTATTCTTCTTATAATTTTTTATTAGTATAAGTATAATAATAATAATAATATTAAATAAAATAACAATTATATATTATATTATTATTTAGAGGTATTTAATAGGGTCATGAGGCTTATTTTTCATATTTTTTATAAATAATTTTTTTTTTCAATTTTAAGTTAATATTACAAATGCTTAATAATAATAATAATAAAAATAATAACAATTTTTTATTGTATTTATCATTACGTCAGTCTCATGGCCCTTATTAAATTAGTTTTTATTTTACCCATTTTTATTGCTATTATTCATTTATTATAAGCATTATTATATTATAAATACTTACTACTACTACTACTACTACTAATAATAATAATAATAAATAATAATAGTTTTAAAAAGACCATGACATTTTATTCATTCATATTTTCATTTATTATTGGTAATGTTATATATAATAGGGTCATGTAATATAATATTTTAATATAATAATTATTTGGAGGTATTTAAATGGACCATACATTATTTTATAAATGAGTCCTATGACTTGGTTTTGGCTGTCTGTTGCAATGAATTTTACTGTAATGTTCTGATAAAATCATCTGTGGTTTTATTACTGCCAGAGTAGGGTGTGCATAATCCTCCAGCATTTTCAAAAATAGCACAGGAAAGCAGTAATCCTTCAGAACAAAGGTAAATTAGAATTGTCCCACTGAGCAGATGTTTATCATTAGACAGGCAATGTGACTCCGTCAAGACAGGCCTATAATGAAACACTGGCACGTTTAAAAGATGCTTAAAGGCAGCTGAAAGCAGAGCAGTCATGATAAACATCTTTCATTTACAGAACATCTAATTCCTAAATGTTTGACTCATACACTTAATTTGGCTTCAGATTCATTATTCAACGTTTCCAAACTGATGGAGCCCCTGCCCCCCATCTACAGCCCATCTTTCTCTCCTAATCCCCCTCTCTCTGTCTTCCTTTTTCCCTCTCCATCACACACAGCCCTTACTGAAAATTAGCCCAATTTAGCCCACCCCTAATGGCCCCGGTGCCCGCCGCCCTACAACTAATGGCACTGGGTCTTTTCCTTCATTTATGACCAGTAATTAAGTCTCTGTTGTTTCAAGGCAAATTTGCACACTAAGAGCCCCAATTTTTTACAATTAATTCTGTAGTGCTCATATGACGTGGCTTTTAATTACTGTATAAAAAAAGCAAGCACCTGGGACTGCAGCCTCCTGAGTGATTCATGATGATGTGGAGGCAGATTCAGAAATTCACAAATATTTCGCAATAAGCTTGCGTCTTTTGAACTCAGGCTGATTTTCCGTGTGACATTTTTAAATAGGCATTCCAGTTGTTAAATGAAAAATGCAAACAAACATCCAATATCCTAATATTAAAATGAAGAATTATTATTTGTCAGAGTATTGTTTGTCAGATGGTTTCGTTTGAAGTGGCAGCAGTCCCCCTGGAGGAACCTGCGGTTAAATGCTTTTATGATACAATTATCCTCTTGAGACCCTGCAATTTATTTTTAAGTCTACTATAGAGCACTTTCTTTTTTTTCCTTTCTTTATAATTTCTTTATAAAGACTATTCTTGACAGTTTTACATTCAATATAATATAATATAATATATAATTAAAATCATAAAATAAACATTTCCATTTATAATAAACTAAATGTTAACTGAAATAAAATAAACACTTTTTGCCAAGACAATGTTTCTCATTTTAATTTAGTATAACTAAAATGACTAAAACAAAAATTTACAAATTCCATAGACATATATAAAAAACCAAAACTACACAAAATGACAAAAACATAGAACAAAATTACTAAAACTGTAACCTAATTGACTCCTATAACACTTAATATAATCTTGATGATACTAAAATAATGCTGAAATATAACAATATAATGTAATGACCACTGACTGTACATTATCCCCCTAATTACATAACAAATGGACATGGTGTAATAAGTTTATATAATTTAGTTTTGTGAGAATAATGAAACCACAGAGTGACATAAGAAACATGAACTTTCCACAGCTATGAAACAAATATAATATATTGATTTGGATTATGTAAGAATAAAACTGGTAAAAAATGTTTTACGAGAAAATAATACAGTCTTTATACTTTGAAATTTCCCTAGCTGTTTCTTTGTGAAATTTACTAGCAACTTCAGAGTGAAAATTGTTTCAACACTTGTTAGTCATAATATAGAAAAAATAAATAAAATACATAATGATATAACATAATATAACAGTATAATATAATAATACTTTCATATTGCTTTTAATATTTTATATGAACACATAATGAAAAAATAAATAACCTTAAAACGAAACACTTTTTGTAAACCTATAAATGCTAAAACATTTTTTGTTGGGCCTCAGAGAGGGTTATAATAGAGCTGGATTGAGATCAAATTAACTCTGGATTACACCTGTTTGAGAATCTTGGCAGCTAACTACGAACTAAAAGTAACATCTGCTTATTTACATATTCAAAGAAAGCTAATTATGAAAGCAAGAGCTATCCTCAACACAAAATGCCAACGAGCAACGTGCGTTCGCATGTCGTTTCACCGCCAGCATTTTTAGACACTATTCTTAGAATTCAATAGAAGCTTAACTTCCAGCTAATTGACTTAATTGCTTATCCTCGTACCTCAAAAATTAGTATGATCTCAGACCAGAAGTCCTTTCTGTGCATTTGTGTGAGTACAAATCGAGTATGTTATTTTTAGTTACTGAGTCAGAGCGTCATAGTCGTCAGCATATGAGACATGACAGGAATACCTGCAAATGTGTAGCGAGGCAAAAGTGTGTCCATGAGTCAGACTTTAAACACAAAGCATATAACACCAACAATTCTGAGGGCTAACAAAGCCTGGTCACAGGATCGTAGGCTTCTAGACGGAGTGTAAAGATGAAGTTCAGAGAGGTAGACAGGAGCTAGGTTATGTAGGGATTTATATACAAAAAGAAGTATTTTAAAGTCTATTCTCTGACAAACCAGCAACCAGTGTAGAGATTTAAGATTGGAGTGATGTGTTCATGTTTACGACACTTTGAAAGAAGTCTAGCCGCAGCGTTTTGGACAAGCTGAAGACGCGCAATTTGAGACTTAGATATACCACAATATAAGGAATTGCAGTAATCTAGATGAGACGCAACAAACGCATGAACAGCTATTTCTAGAGCTTTAGGAGTGAGAGTTTTTAATTTTAGACAGAAAACGAAGCTGATAAAAACTGGATCCGATAACAGAAGAGATATGTTTATCAAATTTTAAATGCTGGTCAACAAGAACACCTAGGTTCCGCACCCATGAGGATCTAAAAACGGATCAGCTTTCCAGCTCAGGGCTTATACACAGAGTTCTCATTTGGACCAATTTTCCTTTGGTCTTGTCTTCATTTAGGAAGAGGACATTTTGGGATAGCCATGATTTAACCTCCTCTAAACATTGCAGAAGAGAAGAAATCGCAGTGGAATTTTTTCTATAGGTTGGTAGATAGATTTGCGTATTATCTGCATAGAAATGAAAAGACACACCATGTTTTCTTAGATAGAATAGAGCCCAGAGGTAGCATGTAAAGAGAAAACAGAGAGGGAGCTAAAATAGAGCGTTGTGGAAGGCCACCGGTCAGAGGTGCAGAAGAAGAGGTGAAATTACCCAGCTTCACTAAAAACTTTGTCAGACAGGTATGACTGAAACCATTTCAGAACGTTTGCTTTTAGACACACCTAAGACAATCTAGATAATAGTGTGGAGTGGTCTACAGTGTCAAAAGTTGGCGATAAATCTAAAAGAATAAGAACCACAGAGTCTTCTGAATCAGTAGAGAGGTAAATATCATTTAACACTCTCAAAAGGGCTGACTCAGTGCTGTGAGCAGACTTAAAACCAGATTGAAAAGCCTCATAAATACAATTACTTGTCAGAAAACACTGAAGTTGATTCAGCACAATTTTCTCCAAAACTTTTGAAATGAAAGGTAAGACAGAAATTGGCTGTAAATGTTTTAGGACAGAAGGATCCAGTGAAGGCTTCTTAAGCAGAGTGACCGTAGCCACTTTAAGATTGGCAGGAACAGAGCCAGTTAGGAGACACTTATTAATAAGAGACACCAAACCTGGCCCATTCGAATCTATAATTAATTTTTAAAATCTCGGGTGAATGATATCGCTAGAACAGAATGAAGGTTTAAAAGACCTTTATTTGCATCTATTGTTCTAAGAAGAACCTTTAACGTCCATGGAACATTTCCATTCCACAAAAGGTTCTTACATTTTTTTTTTATTATTGTTCTTCACACTAAGATCAAATATGTTTTTGTTTTTTTGTGTGTGTGTGGGGGGGGTGGCTTTTACACTGGTTGGTTTTAAAGGAACTCAGTTCTATGAACTAGCCAAGGCAGTCCCCCAAGAACTACATTTTCCCCTAGGGCCCACTATTTTCCTGGTTGCACTTGCATCACTATGCACCAGGAATTCTTGAGTGACATAAGCCAGCTTACAGTGACGCCATTCAACAACATCAGCAGCTGGAGGATAGAAAAGTACCTGGACTTCAGCATTGGTCCATCTATTGCCGTTTTCTATGTTCGTGGAGTAAGTATACATAAACTGTGTGTTTATACAACTTTTGTTTGTGGCCAATCAACATAGTTCATTTTGTGCTGGGTTACACCCTACTACGCTAATTTAGTCCTCTCAAAAGGCATTTCCTATAATTAAAATGGTAAATTCCTAAAAAAAATGGGAACATATTGCATAAGAAACATCGGCACCCATCATTTTTAAAAAGCCACGTAGAGACACAGTTTTACATAAACTTACTCCACGAACATGGAAAATAGAGATAGATGGACCAACAGCAAAGTCCAGGTACTTTTCTGTCCTCCATCCTCTATAGCCATGATTTAACCTCCTCTAAACATTGCAGAAGAGAAGAAATCGCAGTGGAATTTTTTCTATAGGTTGGTAGATAGATTTGCGTATTATCTGCATAGAAATGAAAAGACACACCATGTTTTCTTAGATAGAATAGAGCCCAGAGGTAGCATGTAAAGAGAAAACAGAGAGGGAGCTAAAATAGAGCGTTGTGGAAGGCCACCGGTCAGAGGTGCAGAAGAAGAGGTGAAATTACCCAGCTTCACTAAAAACTTTGTCAGACAGGTATGACTGAAACCATTTCAGAACGTTTGCTTTTAGACACACCTAAGACAATCTAGATAATAGTGTGGAGTGGTCTACAGTGTCAAAAGTTGGCGATAAATCTAAAAGAATAAGAACCACAGAGTCTTCTGAATCAGTAGAGAGGTAAATATCATTTAACACTTTCAAAAGGGCTGACTCAGTGCTGTGAGCAGACTTAAAACCAGATTGAAAAGCCTCATAAATACAATTACTTGTCAGAAAACACTGAAGTTGATTCAGCACAATTTTCTCCAAAACTTTTGAAATGAAAGGTAAGACAGAAATTGGCTGTAAATGTTTTAGGACAGAAGGATCCAGTGAAGGCTTCTTAAGCAGAGTGACCGTAGCCACTTTAAGATTGGCAGGAACAGAGCCAGTTAGGAGACACTTATTAATAAGAGACACCAAACCTGGCCCATTCGAATCTATAATTAATTTTAAAAATCTCGGGTGAATGATATCGCTAGAACAGAATGAAGGTTTAAAAGTCCTTTATTTGCATCTATTGTTCTAAGAAGAACCTTTAACGTCCATGGAACATTTCCATTCCACAAAAGGTTCTTACATTTTTTTTTTATTATTGTTCTTCACACTAAGATCAAATATGTTTTTGTTTTTTTGTGTGTGTGTGGGGGGGTGGCTTTTACACTGGTTGGTTTTAAAGGAACTCAGTTCTATGAACTAGCCAAGGCAGTCCCCCAAGAACTACATTTTCCCCTAGGGCCCACTATTTTCCTGGTTGCACTTGCATCACTATGCACCAGGAATTCTTGAGTGACATAGGCCAGCTTACAGTGACGCCATTCAACAACATCAGCAGCTGGAGGATAGAAAAGTACCTGGACTTCAGCATTGGTCCATCTATTGCCGTTTTCTATGTTCGTGGAGTAAGTATACATAAACTGTGTTTATACAACTTTTGTTTGTGGCCAATCAACATAGTTCATTTTGTGCTGGGTTACACCCTACTATGCTAATTTAGTCCTCTCAAAAGGCATTTCCTATAATTAAAATGGTAAATTCCTAAAAAAAATGGGAACATATTGCATAAGAAACATCGGCACCCATCATTTTTAAAAAGCCACGTAGAGACACAGTTTTACATAAACTTACTCCACGAACATGGAAAATAGAGATAGATGGACCAACAGCAAAGTCCAGGTACTTTTCTGTCCTCCATCCTCTAGTTTTTGAAGTTGCTGACTGACAAACTTAAATGACGTTGTTGTCAGATGGCTTCAGAGTTCCTACTGGCGGTGCGAATGCAACCAGGTAAATAGCCCTAGGGGAAAATTTCGTTCGGTGGCTAGTTCCTATAACCGAGCTCTTATAACTACCTGGTGTGAAAGCCCTTAGTGAACAGTTCTTAAAAGAACCATGATTTTTTTTAGGTTGAAGAACATTTTAATCTAAACAACCTTTTGGTTCACCCTAAAGAACCATGAAAGTTCCAGTGCTCCAAGGTTGCAATGTTGAAGATACTTCATGACCAACAATGCCAATAAGGAACATTTTGGAACCTTTATTTTTAAAAGTGTACTGAGCTTATGTCCAGTTACTTAGTAAGGTGGACTTTTCTGTCCTCCATCCTCTAGTTTTTGAAGTTGCTGACTGACACACTTAAATGACGTCGTTGTCAGATGGCTTCAGAGTTCCTACTGGCGGTGCGAATGCAACCAGGTAAATAGCCCTAGGGGAAAATTTCGTTCGGTGGCTAGTTCCTATAACCGAGCTCTTATAACTACCTGGTGTGAAAGCCCCTAGTGAACAGTTCTTAAAAGAACCATGATTTTTTTAGGTTGAAGAACATTTTAATCTAAACAACCTTTTGGTTCACCCTAAAGAACCATGAAAGTTCCAGTGCTCCAAGGTTGCAATGTTGAAGATACTTCATGACCAACAATGCCAATAAGGAACACCACTGCAAAAAAAACATTTTGGAACCTTTATTTTTAAAAGTGTACTGAGCTTATGTCCAGTTACTTAGTAAGGTGATCAAGTATACAAGTAGAGATCTTCTTGCATGTTGCTATCAAAGGCAATTTAGCTATATAAAACAATGAACTATGAAACGTCTGTCCAATATCTCCTTTCGATGCACATGTCCAATGGGGGGGGGACTTTAAAGGTGGAAAGGGTGAGTGGGTAACTACCCACTCCTGAGCACCATCAGAACAGGACTTATAGCTGAATGGGCCACCAACATCAGGCAAGAGTGTAATTGGCAGGAAATAGAGGCAAGGGGGACAGATTTGAGGGCATCACCACGTAAACACACACATGAACGCATATAGGCACAAACAGAAACGCACACACGTTCGAGCCCCAGGGTACCACAGCATCTCCACTGCAGTGTGTCAGAGCAGCTGATAATCCAAACACGTAAGCAGCTGGCAGGATGAGAGCGACATGGGAAGTTGGTTATTACTGTTATCATCATAACTATTATCATTATCAGCCCAAGCAGCAGCAGGTCCCCTTCATCTGGGAGCGGTGCGTCATACGGCTGGGTCGAAACCATGAAGTGCAAGGAAGCGACCTGCGCTGAATGTAAAATACAAAGACTGGGGAAAAATGGGTTGATTCACTCCATTCTTTCGATTTCTCTGCCTCTCCCTCACCCCCTCTTCCTCTTATCGCTCTTGTCCTTCTCAATTTTATGTTTTTCTTGAACTAGCACAGATCCATTTCTCTGCTTTTTAAGGATTTGCACAGTCTCCTATTCTGTATGGGACACTGTGACAATGAAAGCACCTACATGTCCTCTCGTACATTGATTTTCTTTGCCGCTCACATACTCGCGCCCCCTCGCCATGTATACCGCGGTAAGGCCGTGCCACTGTACGCTGGTGGGCTGAATGCTCATGCCTTTCAGAGACAAAGAACCACCAGTTGTCTTGTCTCTCTCAAACACCGTCTTTCTCCATTCCTCCCCCACTGGACGCCATTCGAACCCCCGCAAGAGTTTAATCACGTTCTTCTGAGACTAGCATCTTTTCTCTTATCTCCGATTGGCACATATCGGAGGGCGAAAGGAATCATCATATTTGTTTTTTTTGGACGTCTCCCACTCCGACAACCCACTGCAAACACGGCACACAATGCCCGTCATCATGCTTTAGGGCGCCAAATCAGAGAGGGTGACTTACTGCTGCCATCAAGTGGCCTTCAGGGAAACCGCAACCTGTTGCTCAAAAGATTCACAATAAACCTGTAGTGTACATGGGCCCAAACCTGCAGAAATTACAAATAAATAAATGTAATAAGATAAAAAAATAAATAAAAGGAAATAAAGGAACTTATTCAAACAATTACAAAAATAGTTTTTTAACTAATTTAATTAAAAATAATTGTAATTAAATGTTTTTTTATGAACATGTTTTTTTTTCCATTTACTCTCACTTTTCTCATTACTTTTCTGTGTGCAACATGGAAATTACGCAGATGGCACCTGCATTTGCCTTGTAGTTTTTTGCCCTGCATTTTCCATATGCTACAAAATAGTCTGCATGTTCAAAATAGCATCTGCATCAACTATAATCTATTATTTGATTATCCTAGTTCATTTAGATAAGATGGGTATACTAAAACAAATTTTTATACGATACATCACAAACTCACTTTCTCACATAATTACCTTTAGGATGTATAGTAAGTTTTTTTTATAGCAATAAAGACTGCACTTACTGGTTTCAGGCATCTGAGCATTGTCGCTCGTTTTCTCAAAAGTAAAGTAAAAACTGTTGTCGATAACCTGGTCTTGCAGGGTTTCAAGCAAACACACTTTCCAACAGTGTGTTAGGCTGTCTGTAAATAACATTAATGATTATGGATGCCAAGTACATAATTGACTGAGGAGGTGGATGCAGGAGGTTTATCTTTCCCAGTGGGGTTAATCAGGTTAAGTACAATGTTGTCATGTGTGCTTGATGCTAATCCTGCCTAATCTAAGGACATTATCTTGATACATATCCAAAAGGTGGAAAGATTAATGCTTCAGAAACAAAATGCAAACCAGTAATGTGACAAGATTGTGTTATCTGGACTAAAACTCATTTTATGTTCCCGTCCCACGTGCCTGTGGGACAGGACTCCTCATCTTCCTGAGGGTTTTTAATACTCCATCGGATGTGACTGATCAACGACCCCTTGAATAAAAGCTCTGAGGCGAATGCAAATTTCATGGTGTCTTAAAATAAACATGTTATAAATAAATGTGTACTGTAATGCTACTACATATTTTTTTCTCTCTCTTTATGCATTGCTCTCGTTCACTCAAATCTCCAAGAATGGCCTGAACTGTTTTGTTTTGGGGTTTTTTGGGAGGGATATATGTGTATGGACATTTTGTCATTGTGGTGGCTGAATGGTTAAGGATGTGGTCTGCTAACAAGCATGGAAGGATCATTCTGTACAGTAGTAGTGATCCATGAACTGGAGACAACAAGCCTTCTGCATTAACACTGGCACAATATTAGTGATACTGTACTAATCACACATAAGATCCTTGAAGATCCTTGACTAAGTGGCATAAGGCCCACAAAATAACTTATTCTGGGCAAACAATGCCCACTTAGAATGGAAGAGATATCTAAAGTGGGCAAACACAGTTTAATTGTTTTTATGTGATATAGGAGCTCAGTTATTGGAACTAGCCACCAGGTCGATCCCCTGAGAACTACATTTTCCACTAGGGCCATTTTCCTGGTTTCCATGCGCACCACCAGTGGGAAATCTAAAGTGACAAAGCGGCAGACAGCGACGTCATTTAAGCATGGCATTCAATCTCTAGAAATGGTTGTACAGAAAACAGGACATTTCAACATATAGAAAACAAATACTCTTGAAAGTTGCATGAAGTCATCAAATCAGTTTAGAGCTTGCCAGATCAAGAAAGTGCTCACCAGGTTTTCAATGGGCATCAGATGAGCGGACGGTCAGCAATTTAACTCTGAGGCTATGGTATTAAATTTGCGATGAAACGGAAGTAGCAACAGATCTTTTCTTCCATATTGTGACTTCCATCCAAATAAAAAGATTATCACAAAAAAAAGGTGGGGCGGGGACTTGGTTTAATCATTAATTTGCTGAATGGATAGAGGCAGATCTGAATGCAGGCTTGCAGTCGATTGTAAGAAAACAGCAGAGTTGAATTTGGACTAAATGATTGGAGAAGTTCAGCATACGTCACCAGAGAAGTTATAAGATCTACATGCGTTTAGAAAATAGATAGGGTCATTTTTCATTTCACGCTTTTGGCTTCTGTCCTAAAAGCAAAGTGACTAGTAACAGTAACTAAGCATGTTACTACACAATGAAAGGTAATATCTAAAACTGAATGGCCTTGGAGCCTCTACTGCATAAGCGCTGACTGGTGTATAAGTTTCCAATCTCACTATTTTGACCCAGCTATTTGACATGGATAATTCATGCACCATAATTGAGGCGCAAACAGTTTTAAGTTAGAAAATGTCCTCTACTATAACCATATCACTGATCTGCAGAATGAAGCACATCATCTTTATCTGAGAAGCTCTAATAAAATGCCACCATCGGATCAGTGAACCTGATAAATGTCAGTAAACTCCAAGTTTACTCGAGTCAAAGACATAACTTTGGAGGGAAAAAACGGGATGGTATTTAGAGGCAGAAAATAGAAGCACTCTGTACTCAATGGAAAAGATAATCCACAAAGTACAAAAGACTGATGTTGTACCTTCAACTTTCTTACCATAATTTATAGCCAGTAAGGTTTCAGACAGTTAACCTCAATATTAACATTTAGTAAATGTAGAGACACATGCTAGACGTTTCCTACAACTGAATCGTTTTCATAAAAGCCTTGTATACTATAGGCTTAATATACTCCAAAAAAAAGTCTGCCTGCAAGTGAATTATGCATAATTATAACAATGCAATTTAAACTTAATTAAATATAATTAACTTGAATATTATCTTTATGGTAGTTTGCTGTAATGTAACATCAATTCTCTGTATGTACTTTAGCCTCGAGCATTTACTGTATGCTCCACTCAGTGCTTGTCTGACGTTATCAAATTCGATAAAAATGGTAGCCTACAATTATGTGAACTTTTAATACAAAGTAAAGAAATTAGTATTAAGCTAAAGTACATTCATAAAGAGTTTACGGTTACTGATGTAATATAAGTTTTACACTCAGGGAAAGCATTTTTACACTTTTAAATTAAAAGAGTGTTTTACTCACAAAATATTATCAGGGGAAATGGTTCTCAAGGTAGTATACAGTATTCTGTTAATTGTCAGACAAGCATTTATCAGTAATATTTGACCAGGGCTGGTGCCTAGTAAAAAGGGCCTAGCGATGCCCTGCTGTGAATATTTCTCTAGTAAATTGATAAAAATGTGTCTAGCTAGAGTAAACTGGGTGTATATAATTGTAACGCTATACTTAAAGTAACCTCTCTCTTAGCTTAAGAGAATTTTACATATTGTTCTATCGAGATTTTACATAAAGTAGTTAAAAAAAGACTGACTGAGAGACAGCTTGTGCCCATTTTGAATTCATTGCACGCGCTTTATACCACCCGCCCCCCTTCACAGCCAGTCAGATCATTTCTTAGGAAAAGAAACGAGGGAAAAGTGTTGGGAACGCTGTTGGTATCGTGAAACTTTGAAAGAATTGGCAGTGGCGTATACAGTGAGAGTGTGTGTCTCGTTACTGATAAGAACTGGCAGTTATAAAGTGAGCTTGCCGGAAGATTTTCCTTTCAGCCAATGCAGCCGCCCCACAGCAAACAACAGAGGAGAAATCCATATTGATTGGAGGCAGCTGACTCAAAGACATGACCGAAGTGACACACATTCACATTAGTGAAACATTATTCAACTGTTGTGGTGACCAAGCATTTCTTTTCGAAAGGCCTTCAAAATGGGGGATTATGCTTGCTAAATCTCCGCAGTAAACAGCTTTGTGTGTAGTGTGTGTGTGAGTGATTACCGGCGTTGAGTTTTCCGATCCAGAACGGGTAATTGCTTCTGACTCATATTAGACCTGCAGGTGTGCTGATAAAGAGTGACAGTGCGCATGCGCACATTTGTCAAGGAAAATAAAATCATTATTTATTTACATAAATTACGAGGAATTATATAATATCGGAATGGAAAATAATTTTTGCTTTTTCATTCTGAAACTTTTATTGTTCTCTGTTTATTTCTGTATCTAGTTCATTTTTCTTGTAGCTCTGGAGAATGGAGCAGTGAAGTAATGGTGCGATCAAGTCATGTCGGATAGATCGTATTTACGAGTTGAAGGCACATGAACGCCACCACAAAGTCGTAATTATGAGTGGGAAACTCGAAATTTTCTTTAAGCCGAGTTGGGGGAATTTCTTTAAGTTTCCGAGTTGGGGGCGTGTCAATGAGAAACATGGCGGAATCGATGGATGCAAGGTCTGTAGTTGACAGTAAATTTTTGTTTAAATTGATAGTTTAGTTGTTACGCAGCTGAAATCCAAGTAAAAAAATGCAGACCCTGTTGTATTTTCTTCTCGACTAAACTGACTTGAACGCACCTGACGTCGTAATTATGACTTGTCAACTCGTGAGTACGAACGTCCCAGGAGGACTTGAACGCAGGGGGCTATCTGGAGAGGACTGCTGCTAGTGACACATCTTGGACACGCACAGTGTTTTTGCTTCGTTTCTTTCAAACAGCGGAGGTGCATAAACTGATCTGTGACTGGACTAAGGATGGAAGGGAGTAGTGACGGTGAGGGTGGATATGAAGATATGGACTTAAATAATTGGACGGAAGTACGGAGAAACAAATGAGTTAGGAGTAATAGTAGTATAGAAGGCAGTAGTTCAGATGGGAGTAAAGAAGGTAGGGTAGTGCGGAGGAGGGAGGTTGAAGACGAGGAGTTTAAAGTAATTTTGAGTTTCAAGGAAGGAAATGATATAAGAAAAGTGAGTCCGGTGGCATTGACTCGCAGTTTGAAGGAGGAAATTGGGATATAAGAAAAGTGAGTCCGGTGGCATTGACTCGCAATTTGAAGGAGGAAATTGGTGAAATTGTGATGGCGAAAGTGTTGGGAGATGGTAGGTTGTTAATTAAATGTAAAGATGAGAAGCAAAGGGAAAAGGCGAGGAAGATGACTAAAGTGTGTGGCAAAGAGGTGGAGAAAGCCAAGAAGACAGGTGATGGACCCTTTATGAAAGGCGTTATATATGGAATCCCAGTTGAGGAAAAGTTGGAGGATTTGAAGTCAAACATAAGAGGTGGGAAAGTTATTGAAATGAAGCGTCTGCAAACAAGAAAAGGAGGAGAAAGGGTTGATAGTTTGTCAATATTGTTGGTATTCCAAGAGAGGGTGTTGCCGGATAAAGTGAGAGGGGGTTACATGAGTTATAATGTAAGAGCATAACACATAGTAGTATTTTGCAAGTGGAATATTAACAAAGCCTTTGATGAAAAATGTTGCAGGACGAACAAAGGACACATTTGCCGAGGAGTTTGACTGCATGGAGCTCATGATACCTGTTGGCTTTTTTGTATCACCTGTGATGAAGAACTGTTATAGAAATGCACTCAGTAACTGAGAACATTCGAATATTGATTTCATTTCCAGTCACAGTGAATGTCCTGCTCTAATATGATAGATTCTAAAATAACAATGCAACCATTGACTCACTACAGTAAAATCATTAGATAGAAACAGCAGAAACACATGGTTTATACTCTACCTTCTCCAATACTGCCACACAATCATTATTCTATCAGCTATCAGACATATTTATATTGAATCATTCTCCTGCACTTGGGACTTAGGTTCATGGATCAGCCCTTCTTCCTCCAGACTTCAGGGAAAAAAATGGTAGGAGTAATCTTTACAAACTATGATTGAGAAAGAAAAAAACAAGATAACAAAAACATTTCTCTTAAAGCTTTTTAAAGTTGATATTATGTATTGACCCATGATAACAATAGAAACTAATATTATTGTCTGAAATATTAATATCAACCACGCGTCCCAATTTAAAAATTATTGATTCATTTGCAAAGTAAAGAAATATACAGGGATTTTCATAGTCGTATTACTAAAAAGAAATTGTGGCATAAATATGTTTGATTTGTTATCTTCCATTTATCCCATCTTTTGAACAAACAGGCTTGTTTTCTTTTTATCTTTTTTCTTTTTCTTTTCCCATTATACCCCTGAGAGATTAACTGGAAGGTTCCACCCTTTTCTGTCTACAGACAACTGTCAAAAGTTACAAAATCAATAATACTATTGTAAAACAATGTTTTGGCAAGTTGTGTTTTTTCTGCATTATGCTTTTTTGAGATTAAGATTCAGGATTCATGGTTCAAAGTTGAACATTTATGTTTTTTAATGTCATATAAGGATTAAGTTCACTGAAGCACATGCCTGCATTACATGGTCTGGAATCACTCTCAAGAAAAAAAAATTCACCCTGCAAAATAAAGAAATACCTGATAATATGTCATAATACAGAATGGTGGGAATAAGTCAATTACATTGTAAAAAGTAATCACTGAATCTACTTAAGAAAAGCGAGTAAACATAACTGATTTTTACAAATTTGTTGAATTTACTTAATTACACTGTGTTATGTGAAGTTTCAGGAGGATGAAATAGTTAAACTAAACAACTTTAGTAAACAGTATTTAAGAGCATCTAGTTTGTTGGATTAAATCCCACTATGTGCCCTAATAACTCTAGACGGCTGGTGAGGGTGGAATCCAGTTTACCGAAAGACTCTAAACCAGTGGTTGACTCCATACTCATAGAACCCACCCATTGTTAGAATATTCTCAAGGTTGGGAGGGCTGGGGAGGGTGGACGGTTTTTTGGGCCTGAAGGTTTCTTTCAAACCGCGGAGGTGCATAAACTGATCTGTGACTGGACTAAGGATGGAAGGGAGTAGTGACGGTGAGGGTGGATATGAAGATATGGACTTAAATAATTGGACGGAAGTACGGAGAAACAAACGAGTTAGGAGTAATAGTAGTAAAGAAAGCAGTAGTTCAGATGGGAGTAAGGAAGGTAGGTTAGTGCGTAGGAGGGAGGTTGAAGATGAGGGGTTTAAAGTAATTATGAGTTTCAAGGAAGGACATGATATAAGAAAAGTGAGTCCGGTGGCATTGACTCGCAATTTGAAGGAGGAAATTGGTGAAATTGTGATGGCGAAAGTGTTGGGAGATGGTAGGTTGTTAATTAAATGTAAAGATGAGAAGCAAAGGGAAAAGGCGAGGAAGATGACTAAAGTGTATGGCAAAGAGGTGGAGAAAGCCAAGAAGACAGGTGATGGACCCTTTATGAAAGGCGTTATATATGGAATCCCAGTTGAGGAAAAATTGGAGGATTTGAAGTCAAACATAAGAGGTGGGAAAGTTATTGAAATTAAGCGTCTGCAAACAAGAAAAGGAGGAGAAAGGGTTGATAGTTTGTCAATATTGTTGGTATTCCAAGAGAGGGTGTTGCCGGATAAAGTGAGAGGGGGTTACATGAGTTATAATGTAAGAGCATATGTGCCTCCTCCTTTGAGATGTTACAAATGCCAAAAATATGGACATATTGCAGCTGGATGTAAAGAAAAACAAAAGTGTGGAGGGGAGCATGAGTATGGGAAATGTGAGAATGGGACAGAGATTAAATGTGCTAATTGTGGAGGTGCACATATGGTGACAAATAGGGGTGTGAAGTGAGGAAAAGGGCAGTAGAAATATAGCAAATAAGAGTTAACAAGGACATATCCTATGCAGACGCAGTAAGGAGAAAATAGTGGAGAATAATGGGAAAGAAATGGAAAAGGAACATTCAAATGAACAGGTTATGACAAAAAGTCAGATAGAAGATGGAGATATGTTACTTGTAAAAAAGAAGGATTTTGTGTATTTCATGGCTGAAGTGATTAATTGCACATTCCAAGCAAAGGGGAGGTCTGAGAAAATTGAAATATCTTGCAGCAAGATATTTAAATATTCAAGGAATATCTGGGAGGGGGGTACAAGAAGAGCTTAAAAAACAGGAACACGTAAGCAAAGAATCATGGTCACAAGATTAATTCTAATCATGTTAGTTCTCCAGGAATGCAAGGAGTTTATTGTCGAATGGCCAAGAGTTTAAAGGATTTATTGAGGGGTTAGAAAATAAACCTGATATAATATGTGTTGAAGAGACATGGCTTAAACCTAATTTAGATTTTGTGATTCAAGGATATGTGTACATATAAGAAGGGGTAATGGGGGAGGATGTGCTACTTTTGTTAGGCAAGGTATTTCATATAGAGAAATAGAAAAAGGGAAAGAGCTGGAGTATGTAGTTGTGGAAGTTTGGTTAGGGGATGGTAGGATGGTCATTGTGAATTTTTATAATCCATGTCAGAGGTTGGAATTGGAAAAATTGGAGGCAATAAAAGGCTTAGATAGTAGAAGGATTATTTGGTGTGGTGACTTTAATGCTCATAGTACTCTTTGGGGAGGGGAAAGGACTGATAGGAATGGTTTGATAGTGGAAGATTTGATGGATGCTGTGGGACTTGTGTGTTTAAATGATGGGAGTTTTACGAGCATTATACAGATACAGACAAGTTTAGACTTGACATTAGTGTCACAGTCATTGGCAGGTATTTGTTTGTGGGAAGTCATGAATCAAACAACTGTTGGAAGTGATCATTACCCTATTGTTTGTAAAGTAGGTAGTGGAAGCAGGGTGGAATTGGAAGATATATCAGAAAGGTGGGTATTTGGAAAGGCACAGTGGGATAAATTCACAGAGGTAAGTGAAGAAAATGTAAAAAATATAAAAAAGAGAGCAGGATATAGAAATTAATGAAAATGTGAGAGAGGCAATAATTGGGGCTGCCAATCAGACAATTATATGAAAAGACGGAAGTTAGTTCCGTGGTGAAATGATGAGTGTAGTGACGTAATAAGAAAACGCAATAAGGCTTTTAAGGTATTAAAAAACACGAAGCAGGGTGGAATTGGAAGATATATCAGAAAGGTGGGTATTTGGAAAGGCGCAGTGGGATAAATTCGCAGAGGAAAGTGAAGAAAATTTAAAAAATATAAAAAGAGAGCAGGATATAGAAATTTTTAATGAAAATGTGAGAGGCAATAATTGGGGCTGCCAATCAGACAATTATAAGAAAAGGTGGTATGAAAAGACGGAAGTTAGTTCCGTGGTGAAATGATGAGTGTAGTGACGTAATAAGAAAACGCAAAAAGGCTTTTAAGGTATTAAAAAACACTCACAATTTCCAGCATTTCATAGAATATAAAAGAATGCAAGCAGTGGTTCGAAAGACTATTAAATAAACTAAAATATATATATATTGGAATACATTTTGTGATTCAATAGGAAGCACAACAATTAATCAAGTTTGGGGAATGATAAAGAAAATGAGTTGAATAAGACGAGAGGGGGGATACCCAGTATTGGAAAATGGAGGGGTGGTGGCTAGCAATGATATAGAGAAAGTAGACATGTTAGCTAAAGCATTGGTTGAGGTTCACAGTTCTGGAAATATATTAGAAGAGGGGAAAAGGGGAAGATAAAAAACAAGTGATGCAAATAAAGAATTGTTGGAAAGTGAAGAAGAGAGGGATGATGTTATTAACTCTCCCTTCATGTTAGGGGAGCTGAAAAGGGCCATTAGTAAATCAGGACTTACTGCACCAGGAAAAGATCAAATCTGCTATACCATGTTGGACCATATGTCAGATATAGCGTTAGAGGTTATTTTACATTTATATAACAAGATTTGGCAGGAAGGGAAATTACCAGGAAATTGGAAAAAAGCCGTTATAGTACCCATTAGGAAAACAGGAAAAGAACCCACCAATCCATATAACTATAGACCAATAGCATTGACATCTCACATGTGTAAAATAATGAAATGTATGATCACAGAAAGATTATCATATTATTTGGAAATAAGGAACCTCAGATCAAATTATCAAAGTGGATTTAGAAGAGTTAGGGGAGCAATGAATCCAATAGTATGCTTAGAATCAGATGTGAGGAAGGCACAAGTGAATAAAGAGGTAGTGCTAGCAGTATATTTTGATGTGGAAAAAGCCTATGATTTACTGTGGAAAGAGGGATTATTAATTAAAATGAAAAGATTAGGAATATCAGGGAAAATGTTCAGATGGGTGAAATAATTTTTGTATGGACGCTCGATAGAGGTGAGAGTGGGAAAAACTTTTTCAGCAAGTTTTTTGGTGGATAATGGAACGCCACAATGAAGCGTTATAAGTCCTCTGTTGTTTTCAATAATTATTGATGATGTATATAATAATATTGGGCAAGGTATAGGGAAATCTTTGTTTGCGGATGATGGGGCAATGTGGAAAAGAGGTAGAAATGTTGAATATGTTGTGAAACAGTTGCAGGAAACAATCAAAAGAGTGGAGCAGTGGTCTTTGGAATGGGGATTAAAATTTTCTGTTGAAAAAACAAAAACACTCTTTACAAGGAAAAAAATTGGAGCAGAGGTCAAACTGTATTTATATGGCAAGGAGCTGGAAAGGATAGAATCATTCACATTTTTAGGAGTGTGGTTCGATGCTAGGCTCACATGGAAGGTACATATTGATAATGTCATAAACAAGCGTAAAAAGGTTTTAAATGTGATGAGACGTTTGGTGGGATCAGAGTGGGGAGCTGACAGGTTTAGTTTGAAAACGCTAGGCTCACATGGAAGGTACATATTGATAATGTCATAAACAAGCGTAAAAAGGTTTTAAATGTGATGAGACGTTTGGTGGGATCAGAGTGGGGAGCTGACAGGTTTAGTTTGAAAACTATATATATATATATATATAGGTTTAATACGATCAGTTATGGATTATGGATGAGTGGTATATGGGTCAGCATCTAAAACCTTGTTGAAAAGATTGGATGTAATACAAGCACAAGCGTTAAGGATATGTAGTGGGGCTTTTAAAACAACATCTGTGCCAGCGTTACAGGTAGAAATGGGGGAAATGCCATTGGAGCTAAGAAGACAGCAAATCATGACAACATACTGGGTGAATTTACAAGGACATAATAACCATCCTGCAATAAGTGTTATTGAACCATGCTGGGAACATGGAAAAAGGCAAATAAATAGCTTTGGTTGGGTTGTTAGGAAAAAGGCAATTGAAATGGGTATAATGGAGAGGAATTACTCTCCAACAGTAGTTCTGCCAACTATACCTCCTTGGTTTTTACCACAGCCAGAGATAGATTTTAGCCTCCTTGAACTGATGAGAGACGAATATGGGGGAAATTATAAGATATTTAATTCATACATCAGAGGAAATTATTACGGTTATTTACAGATTTATACCGATGGTTCTAAAGATCCTAAAACAGGTAGAGCAGCAGCAGCAGTAGTAATCCCTGAGTTTAATGTTGAGTGTGGAAAGAGAATTACCGATGATATATCTGTATATGCATGTGAAATGATGGCCATGATTATTGCTTTGCAATGGGTAGAGGAGGTCAGGCCAGAGAGAGTGGTAATTGCATCAGATTCATGTGCAGCATTAATGAGTTTAAAATTTTGCAACTCCAGGAGTAGAGAGGACTTATTGTATGAAATACTACAATCATTATTCAGAATTCATCAAATACATTTGTCTGTTAGGTTTGTGTGGGTTCCTGCACATGTTGGAATTGATGGGAATGAAAAGGCAGATAAAGCAGCAAAATGTGCTTTGAAGAGTGGAAATAAGCA
>NW_015505257.1:1662456-1754858 GCF_001515645.1 Sinocyclocheilus grahami | reverse complement strand
AATTTTTAGGAGTGTGGTTCGATGCTAGGCTCACATGGAAGGTACGTATTGATAATGACATAAACAAGTGTAAAAAGGTTTTAGATGTGATGAGATGTTTGGTGGGATCAGAGTGGGGAGCTGACAGGTCTAGTTTGGAAACTATATATAATACGATAATACGATCAGTTATGGATTATGGATGTGTGGTATATGGGTCAGCATCTAAAACCTTGTTGAAAAGATTGACAAGCACAAAAGCACAAGCGTTAAGGATATGTAGTGGGGCTTTTAAAACAACATTTGTGCCAGCGTTACAGGTAGAAATGGGGGAAATGCCATTGGAGCTAAGAAGACAGCAAATCATGACAACATACTGGGTGAATTTACAAGGACATAACCATCCTGCAATAAGTGCTATTGAACCATGCTGGGAACATGGAAAAAGACAAATAAATAGCTTTGGTTGGGTTGTTAGGAAAAAGGCAATTGAAATGGGTATAATGGAGAGGAATTACTCTCCAACAGTAGTTCTGCAAACTATACCTCCTTGGTTTTTACCACAGCCAGAGATAGATTTTAGCCTCCTTGAACTGATGAGAGATGCATATGGGGTAAATTATAAGATCTTTAATTCATACATCAGAGGAAATTATTATGGTTATTTACAGATTTATACCGATGGTTCGAGCAGCAGGAGCTGTAGTAATCCCTGAGTTTAATGTTGAGTGTGGAAAGAGAATTACCGATGATATATCTGTATATGCATGTGAAATGATGGCCATGATTATTGCTTTGCAATGGGTAGAGGAGGTCAGGCCAGAGAGAGTGGTAATTGCATCAGATTCATGTGCAGCATTAATGAGTTTAAAATTTTGCAACTCCAGGAGTAGAGAGGATTGAAATACTACAATCATTATTCTGAATTCATCAAATAAATTTGTCTGTTAGGTTTGTGTGGGTCCCTGCACATGTTGGAATTGATGGGAATGAAAAGGCAGATAAAGCAGCAAAATGTGCTTTGAAGAGTGGAAATAAGCACATAAATATAAATATGAGCAAGTCAGAAGCTACGGTGGAGATAAAGGGACAGATCAAAAAGATGTGGCAAAATCAATGGAACAAAGAAAGCAAAAAGAGATATCTGTTTAAAAATATTCCATTAGTTGGAAAGATAGGAACTGGAGGACAAAATAGGAAAGAGGGGAAGGTTATAACAAGAATAAGGAATGGTCACACTGGTCTAAACAGTTCTTTATACATGACTGGAAAGCATAATAATGGAAAGTGTGAATATTGTGGAGAGGAAGAAACAGTAGACCATGTTTTATTGCATTGCCAGAAGTATGATTCAGAGAGAGAAATTTTAAAGAATGCACTAAGAGAGAACGGAGAGCAAAATATTAGTAATATTCTTTAAAAATCTGCAGATGATAAGTGTTGGAGTCTACTGCAAAAAACTGCGAAAGCTGTTTGCCAACCGCCAATAAAAACAAAAGAAGAAGACGACTTGAACACAGCATAAGCTCGTGTAGCGGTGATAGGAGGCGGGCCGGCGGGGCTTTGCGCTGCTCGACACATCCTGTCTAGGCCCGAGGCCTTTGATCCACCCGTGGTGTTTTTGGGTGGGACGTGCTTCTATGAGGAACAAGTGGGCACATATGATAATGGATATCCCATCCACAGCAGTATGTATAGAGATCTCAGGTAGAGAGCCAAATGTTGTTCCTATCCCTGCTGAGAATAAAAAAACTCCTTAAACCGGCCTAAGATGTTTTCGTGGCTTTCAAGCTGGTTTAGACTGGTCAAGCTGGTCTGATCTTCCAAACTAACAAACCAAATTTAACCCCAAACCCCATTAAAACCAGCAAATAGGCCTAGACCTCACCAACCTAAGAACAGAGCAGCAAACAAGTCTAGCTTTAAGAAGGTTTTTTTTTTTTGAGCAGGGAATTTATTTATTTTAATTTTTTGTACATTTTATAACTTTATGTACTATAAAATCTCATATCTGTTTTAAGAACCAATTTGCCTAAGGAGATTATGATGTACCCTGATTTTCCCTTTGATGACCACCTGCCATCTTTTTTGCACCATATGTCGGTTCAGCAGTATTTGGAAATATACCAGTAGCCCCTCACTGCAGAACAAAGATCCAGGGGGCGATCTCCACCCCCTGATCCCTAAGCCCACCATCTCCACCCCCTAGGGTTGGATCCACATCTAGGGGGTGGAGATGGTAGGTTTAGGGGTGGATATGGGTGGGTTTAGGGATCAGGGGGTGGAGACGGGTAGGTTTAGGTATATGTAAGGTGGGAGGAGTTGAATCTGGATCCAACATGCCCCCTGGATCTTGTGTTCTCCAGGACCATCTCAAAAATACTGTGAGAGACATGACATTGCTTGTCATATCAAGGTATATGTTTGTCTTAATTCTAAATTCTGTGTTTGTAATAAGCTTAAAGGAATAAAAAAATTGAACAATAGAAAAATGAAAATTTGCTGAACAGATTTGGAAGAATGTAGCATTACATCACTAGCTCATCAATGGATCCTCTGCAGTGAATGGGTGCCATCAGAATGAAAGTTCAAACAGCTGATAAAAGCATCACAAAAGTAATCCACACGACTCCAGTTCATCGATTAACATTTTATGAAGTGCAAATGTGCATTTTTTGTAAAAAAACAAGTTCATCATTATTACGTTTTTAACTTCAAACTGTTGCTTCTGGCTAAAATATGAATCCTCTATCAATCCATGAATCCATAATATTGCAGTGAAAAAGTTGCCTGTCTGAATCATGCACAGATCAAGCTCAGCAAGCATAATCAATTCTAAACACACATGTGGGTGGATTATGATGTGAGAAGACAACAGGGAATGGACTTCTTTTTTATTTCTTCTGCGTTTTTATTAGTGCTGTCAAACGATTAATCTCGATTAATCGCATCCAAAATAAAAGTTTTTGTTTGCATAATATATGTGTGTGTACTATGTATATTTATCATGTATATATAAATGCACACATATGCATGTATATATCTCAGAAAATATGTTGTGTTTATATATTAAATCTATTTATAATATAAATTATATTAATATAAATATAGACGTATAATATTGCAGTGAAAAAGTTGCCTGTCTGAATCATGCACAGATCAAGCTCAGCAAGCATAATCAATTCTAAACACACATGTGGGTGGATTATGATGTGAGAAGACAACAGGGAATGGACTTTTTCATTGGAGGAAGCGTTTTTATTAGTGCTGTCAAACGATTAATCTCGATTAATCGCATCCAAAATAAAAGTTTTTGTTTGCATAATATATGTGTGTGTACTATGTATATTTATCATGTATATATAAATACACACATATGCATGTATATATCTCAGAAAATATGTTGTGTTTATATATTAAATCTATTTATAATATAAATTATATTAATATAAATATAGACGTAAATATTTTCAAAATATATACTGTATGTATGTGTATTTATATATACCTAATAAATATACACAGAACACACATATATATTATGCAAACAATTAATCACAATCATTTGACAGCACTAGTGTTTATAGATTATGGATGTGTATTTTGGCCAGAAGTGACATTTTAAAGTTAAAATGCTTTGTTTCTTACAAACACTCAGCTTTTCGCTTTGACATTAATTGACTAGACATTAATCGATGGATTGCAGTCATGTGGATTATTGTGATGTTTTTATCAGCTGTTTGGACTCTCATTATGACAGCACCCATTCACTGCAGAGGATCCATTTGTGAGCAAGTAATGTAATGCAAATTTTTTTCCAAATCTGTTCTGATGAAGAAACAATATTGGATGGCTTGAGGGTGAGTAGATTTAAAAATTAAAAATAATAAAAAAAAATTTGGCTAAACTATTTCTTTAATCAATGCCCTAGTAAATTACTCTTTTAGTGCAAGAAACGTAGATTGGCTTTGCAGGTTTTTATCTTTAAGTTTATTAAAGCCTAAAGCAGGACACAAATAAACCATACAGAGTAAACTTGTTAAAAACCAGTCCATCACTATCTCTGTGACTGTATATTTTGCAAAACCTATACATAATGTTTCTAGATATTTGAGGATTGGAACAGAATAAAAAATCCATAATAATGAGGGAAACTGATGGTATTGGAAATTGTGCACGTATGAGAGGTAGTATCAAAATTAAAATTGACGTGTCTTCACACATTGAGGCATTTCACTGACATTGTGGATAAATCATCATGTGACTAATGCTATTTGGCATCCATCCATTTATTTTAAATCTGAGAAAGCAATGCATCACTCAGTAAATCTGTAATTTACTGACGTCTCGTAGTCCACCTACATAAGACTAAATAAACTGTATTAGTCAAATAAAAACGGCTATTAGGGTAATATTGTTGTAGAACCGCTTGTGGCCAGAAAGTTGAGATCATTATAGATTGCCTCTTTGATCAGGTATGTAGGGGTCACTGACCCCTGCTTGTCAAAGGCATCAACATCAGCACAAAATCAAAGGACACATCAAGTGTGTTTCGAGACCACAGTAGAAACATTCTCAACGGAAGCAAGAATATTGCTTATGACAGACTGCTTTGTCCCTCACAGTTCAACACCGTGGTGGAAAAGGTGAAGCCCGTCTCCATGGAGACGGAGATGGGGGGAGCTGTGACGTGGAGGTATGTAGGGGTCACTGACCCCTGCTTGTCAAAGGCATCAACATCAGCACAAAATCGAAGGACACATCAAGTGTGTTTCGAGACCACAGTAGAAACATTCTCAGTGTTACTAAGTATTTTTCTTACCAACGGAAGCAAGAATATTGCTTATGACAGACTGCTTTGTCCCTCACAGTTCAACACCGTGGTGGAAAAGGTGAAGCCCGTCTCCATGGAGACGGAGATGGGGGGAGCTGTGACGTGAGAGGTAATTTCGCGCAGCACATGTGGAGACCGGAACACGTAGACATTCGACTCGGTTTTCGTCTGCAACGGGTGAGGGATGCCATCTTAAAGAGTCCTTTTATCTCCCAGACATCCTCAAATGGACACAACTGCATCTAATCTCCGATTGCAGCTTTGCGGTGATGTTCTAAATGCATAGCATTATTCAAATAGTGGCATGTTCATTTACCCCATAATATACCCAGAGGCTTTTATCTGGCTGAATTCTCGCTGAGGTGATGTGAATGGGTATTATGTTATGCATTCATGTGGCATTTCTTTGAGGGAATTCAGAAGACCACAGGAGCCCTTTAGCATCTCAGCGCTGACTCATATTTCCTTCCTCTTTCTGCAGGCATTACTCCAACCCCCACCTGCCCTACATTCCTGGAATAGAGCATTTTAAAGGTACAACAAATGATCACTGATCACTACAAATGCATAACCCTGAAAGCCCCAACCATTAGTCTCATTTACACCCCTGCATCTCACCTTTTATCTCTCTGTCTGTCATCTTCTTACACTTATCTGTGCCTTCTTCCACTGCTGTTTTGCAGGGAAAGTCTTACACAGCCAGAGCCCTTCACCAACAAGTCCGTTGTGGTCTTGGGGGCCAGAGCATCCGGTGTGGATATTTCGATTGAGTTAGCCCAAGTTAAGGCTCAGGTTTGTATCTTAGCTTCCTTTTTTACAATGTCACATACCATTTTAAGTGCCACAGCTTTGTTTGGTTGTAAATTAAAGGGTTGGTCACCTGAAAACGAAAATCTATCATAATTTACACACCCTTCATGTTGTTCCAGAGCCAAATGACTTCCATTCCTCTGTGGAACACAAAAGATGTTAGTTCATGCTGTTCAGAAAGGTGACGGACGCTGTCGAGCTCCAAAAAAATGACCAAACGCACCATAAAAGCAGTCCATTTAAGTGATGTGCATTGTGCAATATTCAAAACAGTGAAGTTTTAGTATCCTTGATATGCTATTATAGGTTGTATTCATATTTTATTAATTTGGTTAGATTTTTATATTTCCCTTTTTTATTTGAGTTAAAGTTTTAGTAATTTTTTTTTAGATTTTATATAGCTAGTTTTTATTAACTTTCCAGTTGTGGTTATTTTATTACTTATTACTTTAAGTTAAGCTGAATAAACATTTTAAATGTTGCCTTGGCAACTAGCTGAAATAAAACAAGTTTAAGTTTCTTTTGTATTTTATTTAAGTTAACGTTTTTTTAATCTCAAGTAGGCCTGTCGCAATAATCAATATATCGACTTGTATATAATATATGTACATGACCTCAATCATTTTTGGTGACGCAATATATCGCCCATTATATTTACTTAAAAATTAATGTCACCATGTTTTTTTTCTACAATGTGGTGTAGTCATGAGGTGCTAGCTCAAATTTAAAAAATGCTTCTACAAACAAAGTTTAATCTGCAGATATGGCCTTGTTTAGGGATCTGTGCCTTTGTGCATATGGACATCTGACTGCTAAGTAGTGATTGTGTTTTTCAGCAATAGTGTGCACCCTTAATTTACAGAGAAAAGGTCAGGGAAAAATCTGTAGATGGAAAAATCTCCAGACAAATTCTTTGTGCATTTTTCTTTTTTTCTACTTGTTACTTTGCACTTTTTGTTAGAAAATGTTTTAGTATTTATTCCAGTTTTTTAAGGTATCTAATATTTTGATACTTAATTTCCATGATCTAAATATTCTTAAAAATGAAAAGTTTGTTGTCCTTTGGAAGTGTGTAGGCCTTCTTGCATTATTATGCTGTTACATTATGATTATATATTCAGTGGCATAAAATGGTCTTCAAAATGACAATAATATCGCTTATCGCAATTATTTCTGGGGCACTATATCGCACAACAAAAAGTTGTTATTGTGACAGGCCTAACCTCAAGTCAAGTATACAAAATGTATTTTATGGTTTTCATTTTAGTTAACGATAATAACACTGATTCAAGGACTTCTGAAGTCGTAAAAGTATAACAGACCCATATTTAAGTTGACATGAAGTGAAAATTCACCCTATTCTATTTTAATAATTATAGATCCAATAATTTAATCTGCTTAAATACCACGCCTGCAAGCTTACAACTTTTGAGTGCAACACATATCTCTAAAACAACCAATGGACAAAACCAAGTCTTCACCCTACTTAATTTTTTTCAATATTTTGTTACACTCAGATGAACAATATGGAAGAAAAGATCCGTCACTACTTCCGTTTCATTGTGACTTTAAACCTTCCCACCAATCCTTTTTTATTGTATCGAAAAGTTATATGAATATTCTCCTTTTGGGTTTCGCAAAAGAAAGTCATATGGGTTTGGAACAAACTGAGGGTGAATAAATAAATCAAACTTTGTGTTCTTCATTCTATCCAACTCAGTGGTTAATATTTAAATTCTTAAACGCTTCCAATTAGTCTCTAGTATCTGTATGGAGTGAAAAGTGACGGTTGATATTGATTGCTTCCATTGTCCTCATTTGTAAGTCGCTTTGGATAAAAGTGTCTGATAAATGACTAAATGTCAATGTAAAGCATTAATCTCATAATACTGCTGAATTGAAATGCATTCATGCCACTTCTGAGCCTCTTTTTATTGTTCAATTCAATCTATTGTTTTCAGTTTTAAAAATATGTAAATAATAAATGTATGGATTTGAAATAATAGATGACACATTCAATAACGTTAGAAAAAATTACATTACAAAGATGCCCCTGCAAATCACTCTAAGGAGTCAAATATCACCTCATAATGTAAAGGTAAATTTTTTTGTCATTGATCAGAAGGTGCTCCTAAATTTTTTAAATGGTGTTTTTGAATCATTCTCCCTTTTTATTAAACACAAGGGCTCATATTAATGCTTACATTATTAGCTCCCTGCGCCCCCTACCCTTTCCAATCTACAGCCCTCCCAGTGAATCTTGGCCATTTCCACCACTGGATATATGTGCTGAAGGAAGACAAATCACTTATCACTTGTTTTTATAGATCAAAGTTTTATGTTTTATTATTATTTTTTTCATAGGTGCATGTCAACCTTTATTGTTGCCTATATGTCAAGATTTGCATTTTGAGTTTTCATTTTTTCATTTATTCGCATAACAAAAATAAAATATTACAATTGAGTTAAGTTTAATTTAAACATAATGACTGAAATGTTAATTTAAACATTTACATGATTTACAAAATATTTTACTATTAGTTATGTTCTTATTTCGCTTGAATGACAGCAACATACGAGCCCTAAAAAAAATTGTATCAATGACCCATATAGCCTACATACTGTATATAAATGGGTCAGTAACATAACACTCCTTATTTTCTGTCTAAAAAAAAAGAAATATGTCTCATTAAAATGCAAACCATTCCTAGGAAAAAATTATGTTGGTATATATTGTGATGTTGATTTTATACAGCAGTTCAAAAACAAGAAGTTAGAATTATGTTAATTCATTATTTTAATATCTCCATATTTTTTAGTACATTTTAGGAATACTGTTGTCTGATTTTGATCTATTTCGTCAACGAAATTAGTTCCAAACAAAGTTGCATTTAAAACTTGCCGCATCTACCAAGCAAACATAGCGGTGTTTCGTTTATGAATTAATCAGCATTTTTGAACGAATCTAGTCAATGATTCAATCACCCATTCACAAGGACAGTAGTCACTTGCTTCGTTCCTGAATGAATCAGCCATTTGAACAAATTGATTGAATGGATGATTCAGTGACAAAGACAGTGACTTGTCACCACCTACTGGCCCTTTTATTTTCATTTTAAAGTATCATTTCAGTACTTAAAATCATTTACGGTAATATTTCTATATTCAAATGTCTTTTTTTCTATTTTCAAACTTTCTATTTAAAGTTTATATCTAACTCTAGCGCTCTATTCTAATTCTATTCTTTAAAAAACGTGCCCCCTTTTAGACTTGCACTCTGTTCATTTACTAACTGCTTGTTTTTCTTATCCTTGCTATGTGTACTGCGTTAAGCTAACTGAGACTTGTTATAGCACTTGCATATCATTGCTCTCTTGTTGATATTGATTGCTTCCATTGTCCTCATTTGTAAGTCGCTTTGGATAAAAGTGTCTGATAAATGACTAAATGTCAATGTAAAGCATTAATCTCATAATACTGCTGAATTGAAATGCATTCATGCCACTTCTGAGCCTCTTTTTATTGTTCAATTCAATCTATTGTTTTCAGTTTTAAAAATATGTAAATAATAAATGTATGGATTTGAAATAATAGATGACACATTCAATAACGTTAGAAAAAATTACATTACAAAGATGCCCCTGCAAATCACTCTAAGGAGTCAAATATCACCTCATAATGTAAAGGTAAATTTTTTTGTCATTGATCAGAAGGTGCTCCTAAATTTTTTAAATGGTGTTTTTGAATCATTCTCCCTTTTTATTAAACACAAGGGCTCATATTAATGCTTACATTATTAGCTCCCTGCGCCCCCTACCCTTTCCAATCTACAGCCCTCCCAGTGAATCTTGGCCATTTCCACCACTGGATATATGTGCTGAAGGAAGACAAATCACTTATCACTTGTTTTTATAGATCAAAGTTTTATGTTTTATTATTATTTTTTTCATAGGTGCATTTATTGTTTTATTGTTGCCTATATGTCAAGATTTGCATTTTGAGTTTTCATTTTTTCATTTATTCGCATAACAAAAATACAATTGAGTAATTGAGTTAAGTTTAATTTAAACATAATGACTGAAATGTTAATTTAAACATTTACATGATTTACAAAATATTTTACTATTAGTTATGTTCTTATTTCGCTTGAATGACAGCAACATACGAGCCCTAAAAAAAATTGTATCAATGACCCATATAGCCTACATACTGTATATAAATGGGTCAGTAACATAACACTCCTTATTTTCTGTCTAAAAAAAAAGAAATATGTCTCATTAAAATGCAAACCATTCCTAGGAAAAAGTGATGTTGTTATATATATATATATATATATATATATATATATATATATATATATATATATATATATATATTATGCACTTAAAATAATGTTGTTGTCATGCAATAACACTTTGGAATATAATGCTATTTTTAATGGATACACAACTTGACACTTTATAGTCATTAAACCTCATTTTAAAGATGTTTTAATAGTCCATATTCCATTTTTACTGTATGATCCTGCAAAATAAAACAATTTCTTCTTTTCCGTCTTCATTTTAGTGACTAATTTTGTTGATAACCATTTTTTAAACTTCATCTTAACTCAAGGCAACTAAGCAACCTCGAGCTCCTCCAGAAATATTCAAATATTTACACAGAGATGCGATGTGAAGTTTATGTTAGGGTTGAAGGGGATGTGATTTTCTACATTATTCAAGCATTGCACCACAGCTTCCATCAGCAGTGTGAACAACACGCCACAGTCCCGCAGACGTTCCCATCTGCTCGCAGTCTTCATTTCCCAACATGTGAAATCGGACACCTTCTTTCTCAACCCGTCCCAAAACAGTCTTATCTGCACTTCCAGCTGTCACTATAACACTATACAAAACATTCACGCGCGATTCAAACTTTAACAGCAGCAACTGACTCCAAAAACTCAAAAGTTTGACATCGAAAAAAGTCGCCGTTTAAGAAAACATAAGGAGGAAAGGGAAAGCCAGAGGGGCGTTTCCTCTCCAGGAGAGGAAGGATTAAAGTAGTCCGAAATAATTCATTAAACAGCGTGAAATGTCTAAATACATTGACTTTTAGATGACAGTCGCGATGTCGATATCAGTTTTCCGATAAAAGGTGAGTAAATTCATGTCTCTTCTAGAAAAGAAAACAGGAACCGGAGGGGCTCAGTGACGATACGATTCAGCTTTGACAATACTAAAATTGAGTAAAAAGTTTATGAATAATAGAAAGAAAGACAAAAAAACATTTTGGTGGTTTCTTTTTAAAGACTTGCGTCATGAAGCAAACAGAAACGCTCCTTCGTTTTAATGCGACAGAGTGTGCTGGACGTGTTTTCTCTGAAAACAGACATTTTAATGTTGCATGGCTTTCTTTAAAGGTCTGGGATGAAATTAAATGCCCTAGTGTATTATTTGAAGGGTAATTTAATTTAATTTGGTCCCTCGTGAACATGTAAACAATGACATGAACAGCGAAAAACAGATACCAACTTTTACTCTTTCTGCAGGCATTTTCTTATGTAGCCAGACTAGCCTATATGTGTATCTGTATACAAAACAAAAATGTGGTCAATGAATTTTTTTCTCCATGAGAATGTATTTTGGTCTGTTCTCAGCCATGTTTCTCAATTCTGTAAATACACTTAAAAAGTGTATTACGAAATATGCATATTATGATTGCAAAATTTGCTGTAAAACTGTCCACTGTTGCTTTTTCAAGGCATACCTCCCAACACACTCTACCATTTAAAAGTTTGGGGTCCACTGGGTCATTTAAAGAAATTAATACTTTTATTCAGCAAAGATGTATTAAATTGTCCAAAAGCGACTCTCAAGTCATTTATAATGTTAAGTCATTTATAACTAAATATTTCTATTTCGAATAAATGCTGCTATTTTGGCCTTTCTATTCATCGAAGAATCCTTAAACTACAAAACAAAAATGTGGTCAATGAATTTTTTTCTCCATGAGAATGTATTTTGGTCTGTTCTCAGCCATGTTTCTCAATTCTGTAAATACACTTAAAAAGTGTATTACGAAATATGCATATTATGATTGCAAAATTTGCTGTAAAACTGTCCACTGTTGCTTTTTCAAGGCATACCTCCCAACATATTCTACCATTTAAAAGTTTGGGGTCCACTGGGTCATTTAAAGAAATTAATACTTTTATTCAGCAAAGATGTATTAAATTGTCCAAAAGCGACTCTCAAGTCATTTATAATGATAAGTCATTTATAACTAAATATTTCTATTTCGAATAAATGCTGCTATTTTGGCCTTTCTATTCATCGAAGAATCCTTAAAAGTTTTTTCCACAAAAATATTAAGCAGCTTAACTGTTTTCAACATTGATTGGAATCAGAAATATTTCTTGAGCAGCATATTAGAATGATATTTGAAGGATCACATGACACTGAAGACTGGACTAATGATGCTGAAAATTCAGCTTTGACATCACATAAATAAATGTATATTAAAATATGTAAAAAAAAAAAAAGTTTTAAATTGTAATAATATTTCACAATATTACTGTTTACTGCATTTTGATCAAATAAATGCAGCCTTGGTGAGCCTAAGAGATTTCTTTCAAAAACATAAAAAAATCTTACCAACCCCAAAATTTTGAATGATGTCCATTACATTTCAAAGTCTTGATTGCCACAAAACACTTTATATCACTTAAAGACATTCTGATAGAATCTTTAAGAAATGTGCTGAAAGAAAATCACCTTTCAGACTAGAAAACACAAATTTTCTTGAGTCACCCTGGATTTTTTTTTTATTATCATTTTTTGTTTAGCTTCATGAAAGGTTTTGAAAAATGTTTTAAGTCTTTATATATTTTATAATACGTAGAATTCATTGACTTTAAATGCATGTGCTTGTGGCCTGTCTATGCTGGACAAGCATCACTCTCCAACGGATGGAGGAGAATCCAGACAGCGACAGGCATTATGAGAGGACCACTGATGACCCCTCACCCTCTGGCCAGGGGACCAAACAGCAGAGTGAGGAGTCCCCCCTGGGGGATCACGACCTACCCATCATGCAATGGGAAGATTTAAGTTTGCGAATTGCAGAGTTAGAAAGGCAGGAAGAGGAAAGAAGGAAAAAAGCAGAGGTAAAATTTTTCTTAAACTTTATATACATTCATTTATTAAAATATTAATTTTAAATATTCAAAATACAGTAAAGACCTCCTTATGTTTCAGAGTCTGGGTTTATCAGAGCGAGACAGAATACTTGGATGCTGGACAGAGTCAAAACACCATTCACTTCACCTGGTGCCATGGGCAGATGAGAACGACTACAGTCCCTGCCGTGTCCCTGTCATAACGTCACGGTATTCTGCATGTGCAGGTTCATAATCTTTAACTACTTTGTTCTGATGTTCTGTTTTATGTGTGCTGCGTGTTTCCACCCTTTAGGTTTACTAGTCCTAAAAATCTTCAGCTGTGTTTCATCAACAACAGTGAGAGTGAGGAGGAGGATGACGAAGGATTATTTAGCAAAGAGGTGGGTGCAGAGAGTGGTGATGGTAGTTTCCCTGAGTTGTATCTCAGGTCATGATTTATGAGGTTGCAAAAGGCATTAAGTTTTTGTCATCCTCAGAGCTCGTGTGAGGCAGAGGTACGAGGAAATTGCTCCCGGGGGCTAAAACAAGAAGTAAAAGCAGCACTCAGGGCTCTCCGAGACGAGCTATGGGCCGAACAGAAGGAGAAAGAGGTGAGAGGTTTCAAAGGCATAGTTCACTCAGCAGTCTTGCATGGCTGTCTTTCTTCCATGGAACACAAAAGGAGAATGCGTTGGGTGGTTTATACATGCGATTACAAAAAAACGAGAAAAACAAAATGGAGCTTGTAATGGGGACTGAAGCTTTCAAGTTTCAAAATGGATTATAAAACACCATAAAAGTGTCATTCAAGATATCTACTTTTGTGTTCCACAGAATAAAGTTAGACAAGATCACATAAGGGTGAGTAAATGATGACAGAAAAGCGGACTTGTTCCCGGTATTTTTCCCTTTCATTTTCTCCACAGGGATTTCAAAAAATTCTTCAATAAAAAGTTCAGCCAACTCTGGGATGATTCACAACATTACAAACTTTCATTTGAAGCATAAAATTACATAGCTATAATATGTAGAAGAATTATCTTATGCTCATCAAGGCTGAGTTACTTGTTACTGTTACTTGTAATCAAAATTACAATAAAAACAGTAATATTGTGAAATATTATTACAATTTCAAAGGGGGTTTTTATTCTGGAATGTCACTGGTGTACTCTGTGCCTTTAAGGCAATGGAGTGTAAGATTTCAGCGTTATCTGAATGTAATCCCTTATGTGTTTTTGTGTGTGTGTGTGTGTGTGTGTGTGTGTGTGTGTATGACTCTCGTGGTCATTTCTCTGGTAATTATTTTTTGCATATTTTTGTTTTATTTTCAGCAAGCCACCCACAGTAACATGAGCATAAGGAGAAAGATCCTTAGCCTTAGTGATCTGCAGATATGCTCTTCACTGCAGCTGAAAGCGCTCAGGGCATCGCTGAATGAGGACATTCCAGGTACCTTTTTCCTTAGTGATACAATTTGCAGTCACTGAACTGCAGCAACCACATTTTCAATCAGTAATACAACTCACTAATGTCTTACCATTTTCATGCTTCTTTAAACTCTTTTCCAAAAATGTTTTTGCACTTTAAAATGACATTGATTTTTTACTCATGCACTAATTTGATTCGTGCTTTTAGATTTGAGCTCAGAACTGGTGAAACATCTCGTAGTACGGGACCATCTTCAGACTAAGCAAGATGCTTTGCTCCTGGATGTACAGGATATGACATCATTATGAACGATTTTTGTTTTGAACACTGCGTAACTGCAGTTTAACGTTGGGAACTTTCTGAAAGCAGTAATTTACTGTTACTCATCATATGGACTAACAAAGGCCAGAATATCCTGTTTATTCTTGAAGAAATGTAGCCCTCTCAGAAACTTTTGTTAAAATGTGAGTCACATTGATTATAGTCACAAGTTTTATTGTGGGAAAAAAGTGCCTTATAACGAAAACTAATGGCTCTGATTAATATGTCACTTACGGTTTAATTTTGCTTTCGTAAATAGAGAATATATTAAGCTTCTGTCAAAGCCATATGTGCTATAACTGTGATGTATTAATCATCAGTTAGGCTAGTTTAAGCATTGCATTGAAATACATTATATGTCATGAAAATATAAACGTGTGCATTTTGCTGTCTTATGAATGTGCCTTAAAACTTTCCTGTGTATCAAACTTATACATGAGGCTGAAGTATATCTCAGTGCTAAATATTCACAATAATTTAATAAATCATTTATTTTATATTTTATACACAGTCATTAGCCATTTTTGTGGAACTGGAAAGGCAGTTATGGCATACATACTCTGCATTCAAAGATACTTAAGGTCCTTTTGTGTTTCCTCGGATTGCTAGACACCCTCTTGAAGGTGCCTCAAATATCCCAGAAAGGAATTATAGATTAAAGTCATAAATAATGTTGTGGTATTTCTTTTTAATGAAATAATAAATAAAATGCACGTTGTATATTATGTGTATTGTATATATTATATATTATGCATTTGTATGAATGACACTTGTAGCAGAATAAATGTGTAATTTGCTGACTTTCTTCAACACAGTATTTCCCACAGTATTGATTTGAAGTGACTTTCATTATATTACAGGAATAGGTCACCCAAAAATTAAAATTTACTGAAAATTTACTCACCATTAAAGATGTAGATGAGTTTGTTTCTTCATCTGAACACACTTGGAGAAATTTAGCAATACATCACTTACTCACTAATGGATCCTCTGCAGTGAATGGGTGCCGTCAGAATGAGAGTCCAAACAGCTGATAAAAACAGCTGATAAAAACATCACAATAATCCACACAAAATTCACACTGTTCCTTTCCGGCTAAAATACGAGTCCTCTAACCATAATATTGCTTTCTTCAATGAAAAAAAATGGTCTCATCAGAAGAGAAAAATGCACAGATCAAGCACTGTTTACAAATCAAAACAGCCAAAATAGTTCTAAACAAATATGTTGATGAATTTTGATGTGAGAGGACAACAGAGGATGAACTTTAACATTGGGAGAAGTGTCATTATGGATTTTGGACTTGTATTTTGTTTCACTTCACAAAATGTTAATAATGGACTGGAGTAATATTGTGGATTATTGTGATGTTTTTATCAGCAGTTTTAATTCATTTAATTACATGAGCAAGGGCTGCAATGCTAAATTTCTCCAAATATGTTCTTATGACGAAACAAACTCAACTACTTATTGGAGGGCCTGAGGGTGAGTACATTTTCAGTAAATCTTCAAATCTTCAACTGTTCCATTAATGAAAATGCAAATTTATATACAGTATAATATGAGTTAATAAGAACACATATTTGGTCTGAAAACAGAAATGACTGAGTATTACTGGTGAGGGTTATGACTTAAGACAAAATTTGTTTAGCCCTGGTATGTTTTAAATACCATGTTTTACATATAGTGAACCGGTTGCTGTACATAAATGTACTCAACTGCATGCGGCTCAGCTGACTTGACTGACCATTCATGCACAGTGAACGGTGAGGGAGTGAGAGAGGGCACAGAGACCAGAGAGAAAAGAAGAAAGCACACAGAATCACTGATTGAGAACTGATTAGTAAAACCTAGCAGATCTGGATACCAAACTGAGAAAGTAATTCGTAAAAAGGGACTGTAGTTCAAGAAGTGCAGCAAAAAGTACCCGGCACTGAACTTTTCAACCTGACCTTTTATCAAATGTGTGAAGAAATGAATGCATTGTGGCTGCTTATTGAAGTTACCTTTTTTCTTGACCTTTAAGCAGGTAAGATATTTCATTTAGATCTACTTTCAGTAGTCTACATTTATCAGAACAAACTTTGCTTTAATACTATAAAAAAGCTATTTGCTTTAAATGAATAAGGATGACCTATACAGTCTTTTCTGATCTCAATAATACTATCACACTTTTTCTAATTTACATTTTCTAACTTTTAATAATCAAATCATGGTGGACACGTCCATTGTTATCAAAGGACACATGATATTGTAATACCAAAACTGCCTCTGTAGTACACAAGCATATTCATTAAGAAACAAACTCAAGTATTTCATGAACCAAACATGGAGACATTGTTATTACTGCTCCATTTTATGTAGGTATACCATGAATATAGATGAATGCATCAGCCATGTCTAGCCATAAATTAGGCATCTTAATGCACACGCTTCGCAGTTTTTTATTAAAACTGGGTCAGTTGAGTCAGGTGACGCGTTCTTCATTTATGTGAAGAAAAACTGCCATGCGAATGAACTCGTCCAATTCATGGGACTCAAAAAATGGGGGATGGAAAGATGAATGAAGGGTTTACAGAATGGTTTGTTACTGATTGATGGGGTAATAGACCAGAAGAGGCCGATTCAGCATTATAGACAGATAAAGATGAAGGGCTGAGTCATTGGCCAACCTGCAGTTTGCTTGGAAATAAAATATAGGACAGACTGCCAGAAAGTTCAGTTTTACAATGCAATCACGGTAAAAATATGTAACGTTCCTCTGTTTTCTCCATCTTGGAGCGATGTCCTCACAGGATATCCTGAAAGTTGAAGAATGTGGAGCTTCTAGATTGAATTGAAGAGGTCTCAAGAAGACAGTGATGTGGCTCTGAAGTTACAAGGACAGCTGATCATGAAGACCACGACTTCAATCTCCAACGTATCACTGCAGCCAGATGTTCATAACCACAGCGCACTGCACAGCTGCAACATGGACGAGTCCTACAAGTATATCATCTTGCCTCTATGCTACTCCTTGACCTTCTTGCTCAGCCTCGTCCTGAACTCCACCGTCCTCCTGTGGTCCTACCAGTGCAGGAGCGGCCCTCAGTGGAACACTTCGCTGATCTACATGGTCAATCTGGCCTCCCCGGATCTGATATACAGCTTCTCGCTGCCGTTCCTCGTGGCCAGCTACGTGATGCGTGACCATTGGGTTTTTGGAGACTTCATGTGCAGGCTGGTGCGTTTTTTGTTTTACTTCAACCTGTACTGCAGCATTTTCTTCCTCACCTGTATATCCGTCCATCGCTACATGGGCATCTGCCATCCGATCAGGACCATCGCCTTGGAGAGGTTAGGGGCATTTGCGCAACTGTTTGGGTCATAGTGTTCATACTTACATGCCCAATCGTCCGGTTTGACAAAAAAAAGAGCCAATTCTTGGTTGGAAAGTAGCAGCGATGCTGGAAAAGTTGAGGTGGAGGTATACAGGAACTGCTGGGATGACGCAATAGATAGTGAGTTTTCTGAATACGTGCCTTATGGAATCATTCTACACCTTCTGGGCTTCTTCTTCCCTTTTATCGACATTGCATGGTGTTACTTGCAGGTGGTGTGGACAATCTTTCAGACGCTTCACTCCCAGCCACAGATGCAAGAGGAAGGGGGAATGTGCGGCGGGATCGAAGGGGTCAAAGACAGGACATCCGTGTCCATCTCCGGCTCTCAACATGCACCGTACCTCAACAGGCGGCGCAAGTCCATCAAAACCATCATCACCATCACCATCCTGTTCGCGCTGTGCTTCCTGCCCTTCCACATCACACGCACTCTTCCTCGTCTTCAAGGAAACGAAGGCCGTTGAGTGCCAAACCATGCGGATGGTTTCCATTTGCTACAAAATCACTCGACCGCTGGCTTCCTGCAATTCCTGGCTCAATGCTCTCCTTTATTTCATAACAGGAGAAAAAAGCTTAGCCTGCTGTGGACGGACCAACGCCGGTCATAACACCCACCTGCTCTGGCCTTTACAGATTCTTGGAGGACAGAAAGAGGCTGAGGATCAAGAGCAAGGCAATTCACATAAAGCAGAGGAAGCTCATGAAAGTGACTCGAAATCTTCAGGAATAACATAGATGAGGTCAGGAATGCACGATCTCTAAGGGACAGACCTACTTTAAATGCTATAGCTTTCATATGATTTATTATTCATTCATATTACTGAGCAATTTCACACAATCTTGAGTATTGCAGTGTTTTATGCTAGTATGTGACCGAGCAGTTATCCTCCCACCTCTTTCAAACATAATGTTTTTGTGTTTGTGATGGATATTTGCTGAGCAAAAAATTCAGAATCAGTAAATATTATTGAAATAATAATTCATGAAAGTTTAAAGCTGGCATTTCTTAAGCACAAAGTAATTTATTAATTGCTAACTGACTAGAAGTAAAGTACAGGCCAAAATAATATACAAAAGAAACAGGAAACAAAAAGTTACTCATTTACATCTTGTGACAATTAAAACTATTTGTTCACACTATTAGCAAGGCTAATATGACCTGCATGCTGTCAAGATCCTGAAACTTTGGAACTCTGCATACTTTTACAATTTCATAAAGATCTTGTAGTGAATAAAAACTCATTTTTAATATATGTCAAAAATGAAAGCTCAAACTAAAGCTTAAACTCAAAAACACACACACTTTCAGCTCATTGTAAATGATCATGCTTCATTTATGCTTGAATTGTAATTCCTAAGCATTCGCTAATTCAGAAGCAACACCAGACATTTGTTTTTATGAAATATTGTTCACACTGGTAGAATAAACTTTATAAACAACATAATTTAATTTTGTTTAAATTGATGTTTACCTTGTTAGACATGGTTTTAAAAGAAATACACACACACTTTCAGACTACCATTGCGGTCATGCTTGGATATGTAAGAGATTAAAACTCATAAGAAATGAACAATTCATAAACAGCTGTAGATATTTGTTCCATGAATGTTATGATCAAATGCACTTTTTTATTTTATTTTGTTAAATATGTTTACCTTAAATATATACACACTTTCAGATACCATTGTGGTAAATGGTTAATCTTGAATATGTAATAGTGTAAAATATATACAAATTCACAATTAAAGCAAAATCCATATTTGTTATATGAATGTAATTTACATTGACAGAATTGATTTGGCAGCATTTTACAATGAGGTTTGATTTGTTAAAAGTAGTTAAGGCATTAGGAATCACAAAAGAAAAATGAACAATACTTTTACAGCATTTAACATCTAATACATGAGTAGTGTATTGCTGATGTGTGATGGGTTAGTAAGACTGTCATGCATCCCAAGGTGACTCTTTTGAACTAATCCTCAATGAAAACAACCCTAATCTGTAATATTTACCCTTTTTCTTTCATTAATCGTATTACGTGTTCTTTTAATCAGATTAATCTGAAAAGCAAACTCTATGTATCTTGCAGTAAATACTGTAGCTGTACGCCACATATTCACTTGTCTCGAGCAGTGCTTTATCTCTGCGTGCAATTCTCTTGTTGACCAGAGCGAGGCGCTGTTGTACAAGGGGATGCACAATCTCTATTTGGTTGCGGGAAATATGTTTTATTTTCTAAATTAAGAAATGACCGAAAACTTTTAATGTATTCCGTGTTTCAGACTGTATCAGCAGACACTTTTAGATGAGGATGCTTTCGCCGACAGAGCCGACGATCATATGTTTGATCGGGATGGTGTTATGTCATTTCTCCGACTGCTTTACAAACTAGCAGGTAAACTTGAAAAAAAAAACAAGCCGTGGCAGAAAGCTTCACCTTTATAACGACATTTGACCGAAAAGACCCGAAAGCGTATTTTCTGACCACTTTTATCCGTATTTATTCGCTTATGTTCTGTTTTTGCTTTTCGATGTTATATTTGCTCTGTTTGGATAAGTTGGATTGGATTAAAAAGCCAAAGGACCTTGTTTGTGGCTTTGCTTCGGAAATAACGTTAGTGCCGACTATACATAACTTGTGGTCTGAATACGAAAAATCTCTTTAATGCTAAGAAATAACTGTATTTGCTTCCTGTTTACGCCGACGAAAGCAACCTGAGGAGTTTATACTAAGTTTGTGTGCGATCCGATAAACCAGCTGCAGCTCGAGCTCACAGCTGTTCAGTAAATTAGTATATCAAGCTGACACTATTTCGTTTGGAAAATAAAACAAAATGCGATAGACACGGGAAAGCAGTTCATTCGGTTAAATTGGATCGGGTATTTTGGCGTGAGGCCTGCTGGTCGGGCTTTTGCCGGGTGAGATTTGGGGGTTAGGCCGCGTCAGGTCGCGTTCAGCCCGGCCGTGAGTGACGCGCAGTCCCGGCGCCAGAGGACGAGCTATGGAGAGGATGGAGGTGGACCAGTGCGCAGGCGCAGGAGGAGCCCTCCGAAGGTCGAACAGCGCCCCCATGATCACGAACGTCAGGTGAGAGAACTGCACTCTCTTCTGAGTGACTGGAACGGAATACTACATTGTGAATTCATTTAAAACAGTGATATACACTACAAAATCAAGTAGATGAATAATTTAATACCAGAATTTTTTTTTAACTCCCAACTGTTGATTGCTGGCACTGCAGCGACGGGACGACAGTATTCAGCTCTAATAGTTCGGCTCGGTATCGTCGGAGCAGCGTTTCTGTAAACCCGAGCTGTCCCTCCCGGGTGAGCTTTCAGGTGGTCTGTGAATATCCGTTTTGGGCATTTAGTTTTCCAAAAACTTCGAAGAACCTTCAGCAATTCGTTTGTGTTACAGACCCTTCCTCTGTCCCCATTCTCCCTGTCATGTGAGAGATCCGAACACAAGAGACAGGTGAGAACTAAAGAATCGATTCTGTGAGGCTTTTAAACAGCAGCGAAGGAGTTCTCAATTATGTTGAGCACTTGTGGCCTGCTTTTACTTCAAAATTAGAAGAGATAGGGAATCCATTGTAGTTTTAGCAAGAGATTTATTAGTAGGCACAATTTATATATGTGACCCTGGACCACAAAACCAGTCATAAGGGTCAATCTTTCGAAATTGAGATTTATACATAATCTGAACGCTGAATAAATAAGCTTTCCATTGATGTATGGTTTGTTAGGATAGGACAATGTTTGGCCGAGATACAACTATTTGAAAATCTGGAATCTGAGGGTGCAAAAAAAATCTAAATATTGAGAAAAAAAAGTTGTAAAGTTTAAAGTTGTCCAAATGAAGTTCTTAGCAATGCATATTACTAATCAAAAATTAAGTTTTGATATATTTACAGTTGGAAATTTACAAAATGGCCTCATGAAACATGATCTTTACTTAATGTCCTAATGATTTTTGGCATAAAAGAAAAATCTATAATTTTGACCCATACAGTGTATTTTTGGCTATTGCTACAAATATACCCCAGCGACTTAAGACTGGTTTTGTGCTCCAGGGTCACGTTTGTATTTCAGAAACATTAATTCAGTCAAGTGATGTTTTATTGTACAATGTTTGTCTTCCAGATTGAGAATATGGAGCTCACTTTGAGAGGGAGTTTACAGAGAATAAGGTAACCAGATACAAAACTGTGCATAAATGAAAGGTTTATGTTATCAAAATATGAACTTATTTTAACTTAATTTCTGGGGTGTTTTTTCACTTTCATCTAAGTGCCTCGCCTGCTGTTCCCTTCCCTCCTGTGAGTCATTGGCATGACCATCTGTCTCCAGTGAGTATTTCTCTCTGTTCGAGTTCCAGGTCATCAGTTTCAATCCATTTTGCGTTCTTGTTATTCACCTCACTCTGTACGTCCCATGCAGGGATTCCATTCCCAGGACAGCGGTGTCACACCTAATTCCTCACCCAGTCCAATTCGAAGGTTTCGAGGGTAAGTTCATGAATAAAACTACAGTATAAGAATGTATATCCTTCAAATGTCGATAGCAGCAGGAATTTGGTCTAATATTTAGTTGTTTCAGAATACAAGAGATACAAATATCTTTTTCTGAACAAAACATTTGATGTGGTTTTGACTGAACAGAGGATCTGTGAGCTCTGGAGTGAGATGGCCATCAGTTGCACCTTTGAAAAGGAAAGGTAATGATACTCTGGTTCTTTCTTCTAAATGCATTTGCAAAAGAATATTAGAAAACTATCAGAAAGGATAGGAATCCTAATGAATACAATGAAAGAATTGTTATTACTAGCACTTTTTAATATTTTATTGGTAGTATCTTTTTTTGTATGTAGTAAAACTACACTACCATTCAAACATTTGGGGCTGGTAAGATTTTTAAACAGCATTGGGGAAAAACATGCTTATCAAGGCTGTATTTATTTGATCAAAAATACAGTAAAACAGTAACATTATGAAATATAATACTTTAAAATAAAATGTAATTGATTCATGTGATGGCAAAGCTGAATTAACTAGTCTTCAGTGTCGCATGGTTCCCCAGAAACCATTCGAATATGATAAAATGCATTGTAATTTGATGCAGAAGAAACATTTGTTATTATCATCAATGTTAAAAACTAATGTTTTTGTGGAAACTGTGACAAATGGTTTTCTCAGGACTCTTTCATGAATAGAAAGCTGGAAAGAACAGCAATTATTTAAAATAGAAATCTTTTGTAAAAATGTAGAAGTATTTACTGTCATTTTTGATCAATTTAATGCATTCTTGCTGAATAAAAGTATTAAATTATTAAAAATAAATCTTACCTCAAACTTTTGAATGGTAGTGTATGTAATTCTAATGATATTTAGTTTTCTATATATTTTTATTTATTTATTTATTTATTTAGGCATTTTAAGTACTATTTATGCTATTAACATTTCATAAGTACATAAGTCACATAAGTTTGTGAATCGAGCTACATTGTTGACACTGTTTGTTTGTTGCGTGCAGCATCATTCAGTTCCAGTATTAAAATTTTCATCTTTTAATCAGTTTTTCCAGCGCTGTTGTCATGTTACTTTGTCTTTTTTCCCCATCTTCTCCACTCAGGTGGAGTGGAATCGGACGGTCCGCCCAAAAAGCTCTTTGTTGCTGGAGTCACAGACCCTGCTCACATAACCAGTTACACAGTCAGGTGAGTCTTATAATGATGCTTAAATAATAAACTGAACAGAATCTCATGCTGCATTAGGATCTAGTTCAGCACTTAATAAATCTCTTCATACATGCAGTGTTTCCCAGTCAGTGGACTCTTCCTCTGGGACTGCTCCTGTCGGTTCAAACACCCAGGCCACCCCCCTGTCCCTCTCCCCTCCGCCCCCCTTCACCTCTCACCATCCCAGCATCTAAACCCCAGTATTTATCACATCATCACCTTGTAGAGCTTTGGACTCAAGGTTTTGTAAAATGAAGACCAAACTTCGACCTAAACTCGGTTCTGTCCCGTTTTGTTTTCCTGCTTTTAATTTGGTGCTTTGAATAGAGGATTTCAGCTCAATCCCTTCTGAAGGAAATTTGGCCTAGTTGTGACTTTGATTTCAAAGGAAATCAAGATGCAGTAGAAGACGACAAAATCTTCTGGATGTATCTGACATGACAACATGCAGGCTATCATGTAATTTGTGAATAATTATGGATCTTCTGTGCCTATGGAATAGTGTGTTATTTATATGAAATAGTATCTGCAATAACACATTGCAATGAAAGTGTTCAGGTAATTGAAACTTGGCGAATATTGACACAAAGACCCTTTCCTCAGTGTACAGACTCAAGAGAAAGACCAGTTTTGCTCTTTGTTTTCCTCAACTCTTGTATTTTGGCACATCTTCAGCTTCCATTAGCAGGGTCCAACGGTCTGGTAAAACATCCTGAATGCATAGAAAAAGGACTAAGGATAGAGAGTATTAAAATCAGTTGGCCATAGATGTTAACTTTTTGTATAAATGTGTATAAATATGTGAATAATCTAATATTATTTTGGTAGGTATTAATCCTATGTTCTTCTCTTGCTTTTATCTGAGGGTTCTGATATATGTAAATATGTTTATTTTTCCATATGGCTTTTAGCTTGGACTGAACTTTTTGAGTTTGAAAAAATATTCCTTAAATCATTGGAAATACCAACGAATTCAGGCAACTCCCACATTTTGATTAGCTTATCGCTTACTTGAAGAAATATTTCACCCAAAAATGTCAATCTGCTGTCAATTTATCTACCCTCAGGCCATCCAAGATGTAGATGAGTTTGTTTCTTCATCAGAATAGATTTGGAGAAATTTAGCATTACATCACTTGCTCACCAGTGAATCCTCTGCAGTGAATGGGTGCCATCAGAATGAGAGACCAAACAACTGATTAAAAACTTCACAATAATTCAGAAGTGATGGTATAAAGTTAAAATGCCTTAAATGATGGATTTGCTTCTTATAAACAAGCAGCTTTTTGCTTCAAAAGATGTTTATTGATGGGCTGGAGTCATGTGGATTACTTGTGCATTATTGTGATGCTGTTTGTACTCCCATTCTGACGGCACCCATTCACTGCAGAGGATCCATTGGTGAACAAGTGATGTAAATTTCTCCAAATCTGTTCTGATGAAGAAACAAACTCATCTACATCTTGGATGGCCTGAGATTGAGTAAAATATTTATTTTTGGGTGAACTATTCCTTTTAAACAAGTACTGTAAAGACTAGATGTCTCACCTCGCATCTACAATCCAATGTTGGAGTATACGCAAAGCACTTTCAGTGAAAAGTCCATATCAATAACTGACCTAGAGCCTTAGAATGTATCCCGTCTGAGGCGAGATGCTTTTCCGTACCGCCGCAGTGTGAAAATCATTAGTCAAACTGTTTTTCCCTCCTAATGAAACCCTACACAAGACTTTTATATTGTGAATTATGTACAGAAATTGAGGAGTTAAGATACTAGCAAGGGATGAGCTGTTGCATTACAAAGCAAAATAAACCGTTTCTACAATCAGTTTCAGCGGATATCATACTCTTCCTCTTGTACTATTTGCACAGTGTTAGATGTCAATGTTGCTGTTACATGAGTGGGATCATATTTACTTTTAATTGTAATGGGTCTTGTTTTGTATGTTTGAATTGTTTGAATCCTTTCACCTGGGAAATATTTCCAGCTCTTTTAAGTTGATCTGCTTTTTGTGTAAAAGCAGCAGTTCTGGATTGTGGCGTTTGAGCTGGATGGATTTTATTAAGCTCATTGAAAATGTATTATCCAAAAAGTGACATGCTGCAGTTGATTGAACTGGAAGCCCTTCTAAAGCAAATTAATCCTGATACATCACAGCATTATGCAAATTGTTAGATTGTGGCGCATGTTACATTATTAATGAATGTGTAAAGGCTCTGGTTGCAGTATGTACTTCAGTGTCAATGTAAAAATATATCACAATTCTTGATTCCCAAAGTCTTTATTGAATCGCCACCGGCAGCTTGTCGGTCTCTAAAGTTGCACAACAGTCATTTGAAGCCGTTCCTTCCATATTCCGTTCCGTTCCATATTCATATTCATGTATCAGGAGGAATACAGCTCATTCTTCGATTGCCTTTTATTTTTACTCATTTCGTTTTAAATTCAATGATAATGCCTTACAGGTCTTGAAGTTTTAATTCCAAAGTTACTTGCACTGTCATTTGCAATTTCCAGTTATTGGGGTCCTTTGAATTTTCAAAGTTTGATACCAATGTTTATGGGTTTTTAAAAGTGATTACAAATGTGCAATATGCATTAAAGTTGCTGGAATTAGTATGTCACGTTCATCTGGATAATCAGTTAAGTTCATTGGGATACCAGGTATTTATCAAGAACCTGAACGGAAGACTTGACAGCTGTTTGTTCTGAATCGTTTGTATAATCTAAAACAGTGGTTCCCAACCCTGGTCCTTGAGGCACCCCAACACTGCACGTTTTGCATGTTTCCTTAATCAAACACCTGATTCAGACCATCAGCTCATTAGTAGAGACTTCAAGACCTGAAATTGGTGTGTCAGAGAAAGGAGACATGCAAATTGTGCAGTGTTGGGGTGCCTCCAGGACCAGGGTTGGGAACCACTGATCTAGAATAAGTACCATGTCATTTATTTTTCAGATTTGCCATACACTTACTATGACAGGATCTGTTGTATCTGTGTGTCAGAGATAGAATCAGGATTTGTCCTGTTCTCCTTAAATGACTGAGTGGTGTTGTGAAGAAACTAAATGGATTGTGAGCACACGAGAAACATTGTAAAGAAATGCCAAAGCCGATAGGTTTTGCCTATCAGTTGTTCAAGTTCCAGAAAAATTAAGGGAAAGATGGATATCGTTTTGACATTGGTAGCAAAAGTACATTTATTCCCTCTCAGTTGCTCAAGATGAATGTCAAATTATCAGAGAAAAAAATTCATATACCATATATTCTTATGAAAAAGATCATAATTAAAAACTAATTTTATTGATCTGTATGCTGTCTTTTTATGCTGAGCCAAGAAATTGTATGACGAGACATTTTGTTCATAAAAAATGTAAGCAGGCATGTCTCATGTTTGCTGTTGAAGTGACCTTGAAGTGAGTTTAATTATTCTGCAATGGTAAAAAGTTATATATATATATATATATATACATACAATAGAAGCTGCACTTAACATACAGTGGCAGTGAAAGAAAATGGTAAAAAAAAATTTGATATTGTCCTGCCACATTTTCATTACAAGCAGCATCTCACTTCACAAAGCTTTACTTCAGCCAAAAGGGCCTAATAATTAAAAAAATAAGTATTTTTACAGGTAGTTTGACCCCTGCACCACTGTCCTGCAAACCCCTTTTCAGCTGTGGGCAAATCAGATCACACATCATGAACCACTAAAAACATTATTCCATTATTTATTTTTGCTGCATTTTAAGAGCCAAGGACGCAGTTATTTTTCATGGAGTAATACTTCATCTTCACTGACGTGGGTAGAAAATGCTTGGCAATATTGTATAGGTTTATCTGGTGCTGTTTGAACCCACAGTGGAAAAGGTATAACGGGGTACGGCAATGATCAAACTGCAGAATCTTTACATGTGCTGCCCTTGATCCCCCCACCCCGCACCTGAATATCACTTTGACTGACAAGTGAAGATTAGCGGGACAGCAGAGGCAGATCACTGGAGTTCATTATAAGACTGGAGTCCAGATTCAAGCTCTCTGCGAGAAAAAAGGACAAGAAAATTGGACCCACTTCAACACATTTTCTATATGGATTAATCTACCCAAAATGAAAATTATGTCATGTCATTTGTGATATCACTGTCTGTGGAACAATTCTGAATAATACACTAAAAATACAGGACAATTTTTAAATAATACAGTCACTCTTTTACATGCAGTTTCAAAGAATAGATTGAAAGTTTTCCAGGGTTTCTGCAAGTTCTATGAAGAAAAATGTAAGACATTTTAAAGACCAATTGAAGAAAATTCAAGGAATAAATTGAAGGGAACACAATATGTCAATATGTTCTCTAAACATAAATGTCTAGGAGCAGACAATGAGTATGTATCAGCAACTCTTTGAAAATATAACAGATTAAACGTTGGTGGACAGCCATTTTTAGGTCTCTCCAGAGATGCTCAATTTGGTTTAAGTCAGGGCTCTGGCTGGGCCATTCAAGAACAGTCACAGAGTTGTTGTGAAGCCACTCCTTCGTTATTTTAGCTGTGTGCTTAGGGTCATTGTCTTGTTGGAAGGTAAACCTTTGGCCCAGTCTGAGGTCCTGAGCACTCTGGAGAAGGTTTTCGTTTAGGATATCCCTGTACTTGGCCGCATTCATCTTTCCCTTGATTGCAACCAGTCGTCCTGTCCCTGCAGCTGAAAACCACCCCCCCAGCATGATGCTGCCACCACCATGCTTCACTGTTGGGACTGTATTGGACAGGTGATGAGCAGTGCCTGGTTTTCTCCACACATACCGCTTAGAATTAAGGCCAAAAAGTTCTCATCAGACCAGAGAATCTTATTCAGGTGTTTTTTAGCAAACTCCATGTGGGCTTTCATGTGTCTTGCACTGAGGAGAGGCTTCCGTCGGGCCACTCTGCCATAAAGCCCCGACTGGTGGAGGGCTGCAGTGATGGTTGACTTTCTACAACTTTCTCCCATCTCCCGACTGCATCTCTGGAGCTCAGCCACAGTGATCTTTGGGTTCTTCTTTACCTCTCTCACCAAGGCTCTTCTCCCCCGATAGCTCAGTTTGGCCGGACGGCCGGCTCTAGGAAGGGTTCTGGTCGTCCCACACGTCTTCCATTTAAGGATTATGGAGGCCACTGTGCTCTTAGGAACCTTAAGTGCAGCAGAAATTTTTTTGTAACCTTGGCCAGATCTGTGCCTTGCCACAATTCTGTTTCTGAGCTCTTCAGGCAGTTCCTTTGACCTTATGATTCTCATTTGCTCTGACATGCACTGTGAGCTTTAAGGTCTTATATAGACAGGTGTGTGGCTTTGCTAATCAAGTCCAATCAGTATAATCAAACACAGCTGGACTCCAATGAAGGTGTAGAACGATCTCAAGGATGATCAGAAGAAATGGACAGGACCTGAGTTAAATATATGAGTGTCACAGCAAAGGGTCTGAATACTTAGGACCATGTGATATTTCAGTTTTTCTTTTTTAATAAATCTGCAAAAATGTCAACAATTCTGTGTTTTTCTGTCAATATGGGGTGCTGTGTGTACATTAATGAGGGAAAAAAATTAACTTGAATGATTTTAGCAAATGGCTGCAATATAACAAAGAGTGAAAAATTTAAGGGGGTCTGAATACTTTCCGTACCCACTGTATATAGTTGAAATACAATATGGAAATACCTTCTACTGTACCTTCTGATCACACTGCAAAAAAGTCATGTAATTCCTCAGTATGTTTGTCTTTTTTTCCAGAGCAAATATATAATGATTCTTAAATCAACATACACTGAAAAGCAATATCAAATAAGATAAGAAGTCTTGTTTTCTGTGAAATTGGTCAAAGTGAATTGAGCTTATGATTAAAACAATAACAAATACTTGCCAATGGGCTCAAGACAAAACAACTTAATTTAAAGGGAAAACATGTTTTCGGATCCCAATAACATGTTTTTCTTGTTTTCAGCATAAATTCATATTGGAAAACAAGACAAAAATACAGAAGAAGATATTACATTTTTGCAGCGCATGCACAATTTAATGCCATTACTTTCTGAATTTAAGACTTTCTGCGCAAAAACAACTTTTAAGGCCTAAATTTGTGGAAGGGTGAATTGATACTTTTTAAGACCCGCAGAAACCCTGTTTTGTAGCTTCATAATAAATACAAATGAACCATAAAAGGGTTTTGAATGACACGAGGGTAAATGATGACAGAATTCTCAATTTTGGGTCAATTATGTCTCATTTAATTTAAAATGTGACTCACCTTGGTCAAAGTTTGGTGTTTTAGTGGAACCCTCTCCAAGCCCTTCAATATCCACCAAATCACTGTTCACATCAGAGTCATTCAGAGCACTCAGAGTCACATCTAATAATAGACAGCCAAACTGTAAGTGTGCTGACAGACATAACCACACCACTTGTATACTAATATTACTAATTGCTATTTTGTAAAAATTTTTATCCTTTTTCCATTAAAACTGAGTCACCTGCTGGTTTAGGGTTCTTTATTGCTGGTTGTAAAGACAAAGAACTCTGCAATCCAGTTGTCATGCCAACCTGTGAGGTCGGCAAAGTGATAACTGTGGGGGCGACTGATGCAGGAGGGGGCTGTAGCGTCACTGTGGTTTTCTTCATCGTTTTTTTAGGCGACTCTGCAGTGAGAGGAACCCTGCTGTCCTCATACAGCTTCCTTTTCACGGTGGTCTTAATCTGGGCGCTACAAGATGATGAGGAAAAAGAGAGACAGAGAGATGTGTGGTGCATTAGGGTTAGACAGGAGAAGATGCACTCCTTAATAACAATGTGCATTTGCTTTTAATTTGTAACATATTTAGATAGTTTAGCATGTGATGGTGCGTCAGCCCATGTGTTATTATAGAAAATAAACAGAAACATTTGCTAATATAGTTATTAAAGCACAAAATGTAAAATTATTCAAAGAGGCCAACTTACACCACCACTGTGGTAAGTTGGCCCCATACCTGGGGAAAGAAGCCCCAACTTTTACAGAATGTATAAATGACTTCTGATATCATTTTTATTGATTTTATATATGGGTCAAAGACACAACGTCTGCAAAGGACTATTTTGGTGTCTGCATCAAATTACAAATTTACAAAAGTCGTGGCCTAATGGTTAGAGAGTCGGACTTGTAATGGGTTCGAGTCTCGTACCGGCAGGGATTGTAGGTGGGGGGAGTGAATGTACAGCGCTCTCTCCCACCGTCAATACCACAACTGAGGTGCCCTTGAGCAAGGCACGAACCCCCAACTGCTTCCCGGGCGCCGCAGCATAAATGGCTGCCCACTGCTCTGGGTGTGTGTTCACGTGGTGCATTAGGGTTAGACAGGAGAAGATGCACTCCTTAATAACAATGTGCATTTGCTTTTAATTTGTAACATATTTAGATAGTTTAGCATGTGATGGTGCGTCAGCCCATGTGTTATTATAGAAAATAAACAGAAACATTTGCTAATATAGTTATTAAAGCACAAAATGTAAAATTATTCAAAGAGGCCAACTTACACCACCACTGTGGTAAGTTGGCCCCATACCTGGGGAAAGAAGCCCCAACTTTTACAGAATGTATAAATGACTTCTAATATCATTTTTATTGATTTTATATATGGGTCAAAGACACAACGTCTGCAAAGGACTATTTTGGTGTCTGCATCAAATTACAAATTTACAAAAGTCGTGGCCTAATGGTTAGAGAGTCGGACTTGTAATGCAAAGGTTGTGGGTTCGAGTCTCGTACCAGCAGGGATTGTAGGTTGGGGGAGTGAATGTACAGCGCTCTCTCCCACCGTCAATACCACAGCTGAGGTGCCCTTGAGCAAGGCACTGAACCCCCAACTGCTCCCCGGGGCGCTGCAGTATAAATGGCTGCCCACTGCTCTGGGTGTGTGTTCACTGCTGTGTGTGTGCACTTTGGATGGGTTAAATGCAGAGCACTAATTCTGAGTATGGGTCGCTACACAATAAGTCAAAAGTGATTTTATATACATAGAAAGCATATTAAATGCAAATAAAGTGTCTACTTCAAGATTCTAAGTAACTTTTGTGAAAATAAGAAATCAAAATATGTGTGAAATAATGTTCCATCGCCATTCAGCGTAACATATATATTTATGTAAAAATGAAACATACTTATTCTAAACTGTACTTAATATAACGTATATGAAATTGTATTATATATTAAATTATTAAAAGCTTCTTGCTGACAAATGGTTCAAACCTAGTGGTTTGAAGGACAGTGGCAGCAAGGATTGGTAAAGATTTAAAATGACAATGAATTATTTCTCGCACTGTGATTCTTAAATACAGGTCTTTTAATGTCATCTTATGATTCTTATTCTAAATATGCTGACAAGATTTTTTGGGTATATAAGCTATTGTTACAATGAATGAAAATATAAAATACCAATTTTTAAACTGATCCTGTCACAAAAAATACATATAAAACAGCATTTATATTCCACAAAATTAGACTATATTACATCTAATATTAGAGCATTTTAATATTTAAATTTTGAAAAGAAAAGAAAAAGCGGACAATTATACAGCTGTAATAACTATCACACCTACAGCTTCATAAACACTTACACCGTTCGCTCCTTTATGACTGAGCTGATGCTGTTCAAATCTTCACCGAAGCGGCGAACCGCAGAACGCAGCATCTCGATCTCCGTATCCGTCCATTTGGCTCTGACAGAAGCAGTGTGCCAAGAGGAAGAGTCCGTTATAAAATATCCACAGCACTTCAACAACAACAGTACATGTGAAATACTGCAGGAGATGCAGTCTGAGCAGAAAGGAGGTCATAAAGCACGTCTCGCGGGCTCACCCTGCAGGAGAAGAGTCCGCCACTGGATGCAGCTGCATGGTCAGTTCACCCAGTTTGGAGAATGCAGCCCCTGCAGCCGAGAAGATCTCGCCCACCTGATTGACATGTATATGTGCTTTTTATTTACCAATTACTTAAGATTATTTATGATGCAAAAACAAAATGCAAATGTTGTTTACCTTCGTGGAAGCTGAAGTCATGCTGGAGTGATGAGCTGAAATAAACAGACCTGACTCGAATACAAAAACAACCCAGTCGAGTCTCTGTCAGCTGCGCTGAATAGTTAAATCGCTCAAACCGGTTTAAAATGACTGTTGCAGTCATTCAGTGACCTTTCGTATGAAAATATCTTTATCTTTATTATTTATCTAATTAAAAAGTCTCTATAATCAGCACGAACGGAACATAATAGTTCGAACTAAAAATTCCCAGAGTACAATGCGCTTCGAAAATGAGGCGTGTGATTGGTCAGTGCATAGCCAATCAAATGATAGCACACGATCTGCGCAACATCGACCTGCGAAAATAGCCGAGCGCTGTCGAATGGGCTTACGGAGCTAGTCGAACAAACCCGAGTGCTGCCGATATACATTGTCATCCCGACTGGACGTAGAATCATTTCCCCAGTTTTGAGAGGAAGAAGCGGATAAAATGCCGTCGCTTTTATTCTGTGGGCCCAAGTTAGCCGCATGTGGAATCGTGTTAAGCATCTGGGGTGTCATTATGCTGGTAAGGATTATAGTCTTCGTGACATTGCTTGCTAGCTGTAGCTAATGGCATTCACCCCAAACGACAGGAATATTTTACCGATATAGTAATAGTAAATATTGCTGTATTTTGATCTTCACTGATAGAAAATGCATGCATTTATAATAAATGTGAATAAATAGATCTGTTCAGTCACCTATTTATCAGCAGGATATACCAGGAACTTGAAATGAGGAATAAAACAGCAGGTGTCGGGGTAACGGTAATGGGATGTAACGTTAAAGGCCTCATAGCTATTCTTTACCGCTTTGACATGACCATTTTTAAGTACTTTTCTTTTCTTTGTGTGTGTGTGTTCATAGATATGTATTGGGTTCCCATCCATATTTAATTCCACCTAATGTCTTAATATTAACAACGATATTATTATTTTTTTTCAGTCAATGTTGGGAATTTTCTTCAGTGCAAAATCTGCTGTGCTGATCGAAGATGTTCCATTTACTGAGGAAGACATCCGCGATGAGTGAGTTAATCTGATCAAATATTTTAAGAGAATTTACCTTTTTGGGGTCAGTAAGTCTTTTCTCTCTCTCTTTTCTCAGTAAGGACACACTCAATTAATCAAAAGTGACTGTAAAGGCATTTATAATGTTTACAAAAATAGTTTGAAGTAAATGCTGTTCTTTTGGACTTTCTTTGGATCAAACATCATGCTAAAATGTCATGGTTTCCACAAAAATGTGTAACAGCACAACTGTTTTCAACATTGATAATAATAATATGTTTCTTGAGCAGCAAATCAGCATATTAGAATGATTTCTGAATGATCATGTGACACTGAAGACTGCAGTAATGATGCTGAAAATTCAGCTTTGCTATCACAGAAATACATTACATTTTAAATATATTCAAATAGAAAACAGTACAATTGTAATATTTCAAAATATTACTGTTTTACCATATTTTTGCTATAAATGCAGCCTTTGTGAGCCTAAGAAACTTATTTCAAAAACATTTAAACCATTTTACCAAACCCAACTTTTGAATGATAGTGAATATTTTTTTATTAATTGAAGTATAATGAGGGCTCATGTTTTGAATAGACTACATGCATTGAATGAGAATGGGCGGATATGACATTTCTACGTGCAAATGTTTACTGGTTAATTTTCTTTTCTTCAACAGCAAGAATCCACCGCAGACCATTTACGGACTCTACAACCAAGTTGGCATCAACTGCTTCATTGCTGCTTCCATCTATGTAGGCGTCGGTGCATTGTCTCTCTGTCAGGTTCGCCTTAACAAGCGCCAGGAGTACATGGTCACATAAACCCAAACAATTTCAAATTCAACAGCAATTATTCGTAATTATTTTTTAAAAACGTCTGAATTGGATATATTTGGCAGTTCATCTTCGGGTCAAAATCTAAACACAAGATATAGTGATAGTGTAATGAATACGAAGTGAAATAATCATGAAAAACGGTACATATGCACAGATACATGCGGTGTGCATATATATGCATGCTATGTATTATATTTTCCAGAAATATGCAGATCTTTGGCTCCACATTTCCTATGATATAAATAAACAAAACAAGCAGAAAGTCTTTACTTTAACAGTTGTCTTCTGATGAACCTAAAAGACACTATGAGTCCATATGATAGTAGCTGGTGTTCATGTAGAACAGGGTTTCTCAACCCTGGTCCTGAGCGCCCCCCAACACTGCACATTTTGTATGTCTCCCTTATCTGACACCCATTTCAGGTCCTGGAGTTTCTTTTAATGAGCTAATGAGTTGAATCAGGTGTGTTCGATTAGGGAGACACACAAAATGTTCAGTGCTGGGGGGCCCCCAGGACCAGGGTTGAGAAACACTGATGTAGAATGTGTGAATGTTTGACTTTTTTTATTTCAATGTTTAAATGTTTGTGTGGTAATATAAATGTCTGTCATTTTATTGAAGTAAATCCATGTTTAATAGGTCATTTTAAGGCGACTTACATTCATTCTCTGTAGGCTAAACTTGACGAGATACTCAGTAGTCTAGTACACAAAGCGCTCTCAGTGTGTAGCGAACTACGGAAGCCGCAGCGGAACAAATTAATAGAACGCGAACCCTGTTGACTAGACTGCATTGGTGGAAAACAAAACAAAAACATGGGTTATGTTTGACTAGTAATTAAAGCCATTCGCGCCACGTCTGGAGAAAACCTGCAACGGAGCAATAGAAATGAGTTATCTGGGACCGCCCGTAATATTTAATGTGAAAACGCTGTAATAATACATTGGATAAGAGAGTGTAAAATAGGTGAACTGTCTAACTGAGCTCCACCACAGACCATGGAGTGCTGGAAGAGTCACATGCGGGGAGTGCTGTTTCTCAGAGACTGTAGGCAGAGAGATCCTTTCTCTGGCCTTTTTGACAAAGGTGAGTTTCATTACAAATGTACAGACACAAGCTATCAGTATTGCTTCAGTAATGGCTGGATGCTCTGACAGTGTCCAGGCTAGAGGAGATGCTGGCCTTTCACATGAAACTCTGGCAAGACATGGACACATGCAGGTAAGACAAACAGTCCCTGACATCTATTCTAGTACTGATTTGATTTCTTGACTTCATGGAATGGATTAGAATAGATTATGCATATAACCTGGTATATGCACTTACCATACATTTCAATTTATTGTGTTTTGCTTGCTGTCATATTTTACACAGTTCCAAAGAAAATGGAAGCTCTAGATGCCCAGATGAAGGCGGCACCCTTTCTTTGAGAGTCAATGAGCTGGAATTTCTTAATCAACAGGTGAGAGTAATATTCAGAACAATAAACATCAGTAATAAACTGCCTTATTGCAATAACTAATATTTTATTTCCCACCAGATCTTGGGATTTTGTGCATAACTTTGTCATTTGTACGTTTAATTAAGGTTTCGGTTATGCTTAATTGATATGAAATTAGTTTTTACTTAAGCTTTTTTAATGTTTTTGAAAGAAGTCTCTAATGCTTATCAAGTCTGCATTCATCATACTGTTCATTCAAGTACAGTAATACTGTGAAATATTACAGTGAAAATGACTGTTTTATATTTGAATATATTTTACTCCAGTCTTCGGTGTCACATGATCTTTCAGAATTCATTCTAATGATTTGCTGCTCTGTAAAAATTTATTTTCTTAGTATTATCAATGTTGAAAATAGTTGGTTTGCCTAATATTTTCGGACAAAATTCAATGTTTGGAAAAAAAAAGGTTTAAAAATAATACTTTTATTCAACAAGGATGCATTAAATTGATCAAAACTGACAGTAAAGACATTTATAAGGTGACAAAATACTTCTATTTTCAAATAAATTCTGTTCTTTTGAACATTATTCATCAAAGTACCCTGAAACAATGTATCAGTTTCCATAGTCTATCACTACTACTAACGATGGAATATCCTTCCTCTTCTGTTTTTTCTAGCTCAGGCAGAAAATCTCAGATCTGACCAGCAATATATGCCTGAAGGAGGCAGAGTTACAGTACTGTCACTCACAGTAGGTCGAACAGCCAGTTACATCTTGAAAAAGATGACAAAATCATCAAGACAAGCAGTCCTAATAGGCCTCTATGTCTTCCTGCCATTGAGTTGCCCGCTACAGGACCGAAGCGGTTGTATTGGTCCAGGGGGCTTTCTGTCTGAAGGCCAATCTGGAGGAATACGAGTATCAGCTTGAGTGTCAATCTAAGGAACTGACAGCACTGGGACTGGAGCACTGCTCACTCAGAGAGGAGCTGACTGCCGCAAACCTCCAGAACGAGCAGCTCCTCGACCGCTGGTTAGAGGAGAAGAAAGAGGAGGCGGAGAGGATTTATAAGTACAATGCAATACAAGAAAGGTGAATGTAATTCTATTAATATTTTATTACGGTTTCTTCAGTGACTTTGCACATCAATGATTTGCAATTCATTTATCGTCCACTAGGTGGCAATGTTTGGCAGGTCGACTGAAGAAGCGGTCTCGTGTCAGATCTCGTGCAGCCAACAGCAGCTCAGAAATCAACCCGACAAGAGTCTAAAACTCAACGCGCTCCTTCTTAAGACTTGCTTATCTATGAATGTGAATTTGATGTTGTTGGCCATTTTTCTATGCTTTTGGAGATTATTTTACAAAAAACCTCAGAGGTTAGTAATAAAGCTTATTCTTAATATTCATATTTAATAACAGTAACAGCCATGTTGTATTTCTATTAGTTTTATTTAAAAAAAATTAAATAAATTCCGTTTTAAAATAAAAAGTAAAATGGCAAACAGTGTATGCTGTATTTATGAAAATTGTAATAACACAACAAATTTCCTTTCACTTGAAGGATGTTCAATCTCTATACATTTACTTTTCTTTTTTTTTTAACCAATGCAGCAGTCCAACAAATTAAAAGCAGCACTTTTATATATTAACATCCTGTGCTCAATCACACATGATCCTCACAGCAGCACTGAGAAACATGCACAGCCCATGTCAATGAAACCATCCATCTGTCCATACTGTATATAGATCACATGAAAATTCATGGCCATGTAAAGGAATAAATATGGAGCAAATCTCACCATTTTGCTGTTCATAGCATAAGAGCTGGCACAATTTCAGAGATATAATTTTACATGCCTATGCAAAAACATATGAAATTCCCTGGAATCCCCTCCTTCCTTACCTTTTCATATGCATATTAATTAGTCTTTTAAGTTTCTCCAGTTTTCAGTAAAATATCCCAATACTGTTTCTTTCATAATGAGATGAGAATTATTTCATTGTTACACCCTTGAGGAGATGAGATGCACAATTTAATGAGAAGCGCTTTTGTTCTTGATAAATGAGATGATAAATTCAGCAGTCCTCTTCCTTGTCGATTATTCCTTTTAACCGCAAGCGAGCAAAGTCCTCGAATACAATGTCGTCATCTGGGGTGAAACTGCTGTTAGAAAGAGTAACATAGAAAAAACAAAGCTTAAAACAAGAGATATATGATCATTATGCTTAATGTTTAGATTTAAAAAAAAAAAAATCTCTTGCTTACTTTGTGTCAAACTCTATCAAGTTGGTGTCTATTGGTGGATCCAACACTGGAGCAGCTGTTGAACAAAAAAGTAACAGTAACTTAATAAAGGAGGTCCTGCCACAGTTCCATGCAGCCTATTTAGTGCAATTAATGAGGTGTTTTGTGTTTAGTAATTTCTCGGCACAAACCTGAGGTTGAATGTGAAAGGGTGGAATCTGTGGGTTTTGGATGCATTAAGACAAAAGGCAGTTCTACTGAGACGTCCCTGAATGAAAGAGAAAAACAGCACAAAACCAGCACTGCCATCATTTGAAATACTTGAGGTGTGCAAGAGCTTATAAGAGGATGAATCTCTCATGAACTGATTAGCCCATATTTCAAAATCAAAACAATATTGCTCTTCTTTTGAACTTTCTATTTATCACAGAATAAAATACTTGAGGTGTGCAAGAGCTTATAAGAGGATGAATCTCTCACGAACTGATTAGCCCATATTTCAAAATCAAAACAATATTGCTCTTCTTTTGAACTTTCTATTTATCACAGAATAAGCAACTGAAGTAATGGCTGCTGAAAATTCAGCAAAATATATAAAAATAGAAAACCGTTATTTTAAATTGTATTTCAGTAATATTTCACAATATATGTTTTTACTTACATTAGTTAATGCACTGTGAATTAACGAACTAACAATGAACAACTGTAATTTCATTAACATTATCAAAGGTGAATAAATACTGTAATAAATGTATTGTTCATTGTTTGTTCATGTTAGTTAATACATTAACTAATAGAACCTTATTGTAAAGTGTTACCAGAAAAACTACTGTAGAACTATTACAATTTTTTGTGATTCTGACATGTTCATCACAATTAAGCCCCATTCACTTCCATTGTTAAGCGTCTCACTGTAACATTTTGATTCATTTTTTACATATTACTGAAAATAAAATCTCATGTTTAAAATAACTCATAACTGTCTTTGTAAAGGAATAAACATACATATGAATGCTTTCAAAAAACAATCTGACCATCATCATTTGCCAAGCTTAACGATTCAGCTGGTTTCATCATGTGAAAAAGGTTTCATTATTTAAAAAATATATATATGTAATTAATTTTTTTAATAAATTTGTAAAGTACAACTGAAAGTATACATCATTCTAGTAGTATTTGGTTTACTTAAATTATTTTAATATATATATATATATATATACATTAATTTTAAAAAATCTATACAGGATGATTTTCCCCAGTGTAATAAAGAGGCCCAAAACATAGGCATTATTTACATTATAAAATGTCTTTCTTTGGATTTAGAGATACAAATATGAACTAGACATTTCTTAGCAAGATTCATCCAAACATGCGGCTTCATATGTGTTAAGGTTAGTGCTCTAACACTATGAATATCAGACATCAGATAAACATCAGGGTAAAGTTGAGCAGAGCTTTGAACAGCATGCAGATCTCCTTTTCATGGCAGACCTAGAGACACTGCAGCAAAACACCATGCACAATGAATGTATTTACCTCTCCAGCAAGCTGCTTAAAAGCCTGACGCAACAGACAGATGGAGGGGAAGGAAACAGACAGAAAGAGAGACATAAAACAATGGGAGAATGACAAAATGTTCTGATAACCAGAACGAAGCAGCACAGAGAGGCGAGGGTTCAGGGAGGGAATATAAAACACAAGGCTCACAGCATCCTGCAAAAGTTTTAACAGCTAAAGCACAGCACGCTAACTAAAGCACCACCACTGAAAATATCAAACCGAAAAAAAGTTCAAATAAGGTCAACCTCAAAAACGGACTAGTTCACTATTGTTAATATCCACAGAGAATTTAATCATACCATCAATCTTGTGCACATATACACACAATAAATCACTTGTGACATTAAGTCTCATTAATTATTTCTAAACCAACGCCAACATCTAGCGGTCCTTAATATTTGTGGACTGTTACGAAACAATCAAAACTGTTCCCCAGTGTGTGACTGTAGAGAGGAAGCAGGTGGGACAGAACACATGACTCACCCTCCACGGGAGACCACCAGTTTGACTTTAACCCGATATGACACCAGGACACCCAGAACTTCCTTATTACTCACATCCTTCACGCTGCAGTCAAACACACAAACAGAATCCTTAAATTCTCTCTTTATCTTCAAAAAATTAAGGTCAACACAAAACTTCTGCAATGTGTCACACTGTGAAACAGGGAAATCAACTGCTTTTGATACCAATGGTAAACCATGGACTGATGAATCATGCGCAAGAAGACCATTTTTGATTGTACACAACCACTCAAAAGTTTGGAGTTAGTAAGGTTTTTTCCTTTTCCTATTCAGCATTCAGCAAAGATGCATTAAATTGATCAAAAGTGAGAGTAAAGACATTAATAATGTTACAAATCCATTTCAAATAAATGCTGTTCTTTTGAACTTCCACCAAAACATTAAGCAGCTCAACTGTTTTCAACATGGATAATAATATTGAACATTGATAATATTACATTGATTTCTGAAGGATCATGTGACACTGAAGACTGGAGTAACAGCTGCTGAAAATTCAGCTTTGTATCACAGGAATACATTACATTTTTAAATACTATTATAAATAGTATTTTAAAATCTTTTTACTGTATTTTTTTGATCAAATAAATGGAGCCTTGGTGAGAATAAGAGGCTTTTTTCAAAGACATTAAAAAATCTTACCAACCCCAACATTTTTCATGGCAGAGTAGAATTTCAAGTAGGAAACTTCCATTTTGTTTTCTTAACTAGATTTTTGCAAATATGCCTGTATGTGTTAATGAAGCTAATTTGTATTTCTACAATATTACTATTTTATAAGGAAATAAATAGGTGTTTTTTCATGGTAACCACTGAGCATATGGGTATAATATGCAAAAAGTACGGCTTTACTCACATAGTACTGGACGCCAGGTTGGTGTCCTCATGTTTGAGTTTTCCATCCAGCGCCAGTCCTCTCTTCTCTCGATTGTTGTTGAGAGTGGGTGTGAGTGTGTACACTTTACAAAAAGTAGAGCTGGATGCCACCTGATCGCTGCAGGACACAGATATGAAACGGATTTTGCAGTACACAAGCCACGGTTAAGACAGCCGACTCCACTGTGATATTTCCACATAGTGAGGTAGATATGTGGGGGCGTGTTAGAACGAGACGTTTTAGGGGGGCGTGGCAGAGTCTTAACTTTGATAAAGATTATCTCTTTGGTTTTGAGACTTTAGTCTTTGCAACTTCAGGGATCTTATCTATGCACAATCAGCTTGTAACACTCCAAAGAAAAAGGAAAACTTGAAATCGCATCATATGACCCCTTTAACCATGTACACATTATTACAAATTCAGCAAACAGACCAAAGACGACGACATGTTTTTTGTGTCATTTTTGGGCAGGTTTGTTTTCTCAATGATGTCTCAATGATAAATCTTGAATAAAAGACAACTAAAAGTTCAGATAAAGAATGATTTCTATACAGTCTAAATAAAACACTTACTCTGCCTCTATCTGAGCCACTGGACATTTGTACTGTGCTGTACTGAAGAGACAGATATCAGCATACTGTCGTACTGCAGAGACACAAATGTAAACAGTACAGTCAGTGGTAATACCAGATCATAGATGATGAGAGCGATATGAAAATAATGTCAAACAGCAATAGGAGAACTGTTGGCTGTAACTCACCTGAAATTTTAACCCTTTTCACAGTCTTGGTTGAGTTATTGGTGACATGGACATTAACACTGATGGGCTCCCCATGGTAATAGAGCTGGGTGAGGAAATCAAGGTTAATTATAGATTAATTATTTATTACTAGCACTGATCTGTGTTAACTCTCGTGATGCATTAAAATCTGTATATATTTTCGCATTGCATGTCCATTTGGACCCGAAGAATCGTTGAACAGTCATAAACTGTATTGTATCTGATCAGCAACTTCTCTTTCATGAGTGAATTAAATTCTGAATGCCTGAAAGAGTTAGATAGATAGGAAAAAGGCTATATTTTATATTTATATATTTTATAAAAGCTTTTTGACACTAATATAACTTCATAGATAATTTATCAAAATGTATTTTTGACACCTAATGTTACTCCAAACATGTAACATTTTAATGGTTATTTCTTATAAAAAGTAATTATAAAAAAATCTGAAAAAATAAACAAGTTATGTGTATTTTGAGAGTCTTGAAGTGCTTGCAAAGTTTCATTCCCTTAATAAAAACGGTTTTTAGAATGTTTATATCTGTTCCAGGTCAATACACACCTGAATGCATTATGAGGGTTAAACAGTATGATACCTCTTTATCTAGTGAAGCCTCCAGGTGTAAAGATCGGTCTGACATGAGGAAACTCCTCGTCATCTCCACCATTGGCTGCGGGCCGGGTTTCTCAGGAGCATACTGGACTTTACGTATCACTAGTCGCACTGAATTCCTGCGGAGGAAGAAATAAGCTTCAAATAAGACCTAAACTCTCTTTAACAATGAAAATAAACGATTATGGGCAGGAAATTGTAAATAATCAAACCTTTTGTGGTTCTTCTCCTCCATTGTTTTGGCACAGAAAGCCCTGATCTCAAAATCCACACCACAGGCCTGGAGTGAGAAAGACGGAGATGAACAAAGGACAAGTTCGCCCAAGCTTTACAAACAGGGTGTGTGCAAAACAGGGTGACAAATCTAAAGGTGTTAGATGGGGTTTGTTGTGTTAAAATGAGCCATGTATGAGTGATATTACCTTTCCTGTGTCCTCAGGCCCGGGCTGCAGAGTAACAGAGCATGGCAAGTTTTGTGGTATCTGAAAAACAATAGAATATTTCAACAAGTACTTCCCTCTTTTTTTTTTCTTTTTTTTTTAAAGGTACATTAAAGTTAACGTCTGATACAAAACCAATAATTATTTTCATGTTATAACTGATAAATGGCCAATATTATAAATTCATACTATTTTGTCTTAATAAATAACAATAATAATAAAAAAAATAATACATTCATAAAATAAGAATTAAAAACAAATACTAAAAAATAATAATTTAAATGCAATTTAAATGCTACAAGTGGATTTAAGCATCACAACGCAATAATTTAAAAGAAAAAAAAAAACTCACAGTGAAATGAAAAGGATAAGCATTCTGGCCCATTTTCTTCAAAAGCCTCTCCTGCAGACGACTGTGGGGCTTAGATTCCTCTGGAATGGGAGGATAGGCCTGAAAAGTGTAGATGTAAAGATCTTTTCGGAAGGAAAGTCCTAGAACGTCAAGGTCCTCACGGCCATACCGGAACGCACAGGTTAAGGTCACAAATACTAGAGGAAAAACAAATAAAGTTTACACCAGAAGTGAGAGATCATTTGCATATGATGTTAAATAAGTTGTCATAAAGTATGAAAAAACGTTCTATATGTGATAAGCTTTCCAAATTCATCAACTGGAAAACCAAACAGAAGGGATATATTGGTATCATATAATTTAATTGTGCATGCTCATTTCCTTGTATTTACATTTAGATTGCCTTTGCAATCATCTAATGCTCTCTTGAAAAAGTAATAAGTTAATAACACTGTTGTAATTTTTAGACAACAAATATCAATATCGTTTTTCATGTTGTACTTTATAATGTAGAAATTCTAGCATCTAATTTATTGATTTTCATTTTTAGTGTTTTTGTTTATTATTTAGACAAAATAATATGCAATTATAGTATCTGCAGTTTACTGGTTACCAGCCATTATATGAAAATAATTATTGACTTATCTGTATTGTCCAGAATTGTAATTTTTAATGCATTCATACCAAATAACAAAGATGCTTTCAAGCTCACCTTTTCTATCTTTGAGATATTCAGGTTCGACCAGAATCACACCATCTGTAGCAGAAGTAGAATATGATACATGTCGGTGAATTTAACTAGTAGACTTTCACTTCTCCATTAAAACTCAATTGAACTGTTTATCTGAAACCACTGACCAACAGGGTCCACGTGATCTAGATGGTCCACGAAATCTCTTTTCCCCAAATATACTGTAAGCTGCGAAAACAGACAGGGTTGTAACTACAACTTGTGGAAACCAAAACTGTGATGATATATAACAATCGTACCTTGCAATTTGGACTGGTCTTCTTGAATACCCTTTCGAATAAGAGAAATGAGTGCATGAATAATCACAGGCATTATCAAAGCTGATCGTTTGTAAATGTAGGTGGGAACATTTTAAAGTGAAGCAGCAGATGGCAAGAGCAAACAAACGGTGGAGAGCAGCAAATGGCATGCAGGGAGAACTAGTTTGTTTGCAAAGCCCAGTATTACTACAATCATGCTGACAATATTAATAATGCTAAGTTTCGTTAAATAAGCAGTATGAGGATGTGGGCAGCTGTTGTTAGCTGCCAGGCTATGCGACATGAATGCTAAAGGATGAACGGACTTCTAATGAAGCCTTTGGAAACGTTTAATACATATTTCTAACAAATTTATATAGACAAAACATATTCAATATAATAAACTTGCACATTAAGTGCTGTTTCTCCATCATGCTCAGTCAGGTTATACATCCACGTCCATTTAAAATTCAGCTAGTATTAGCTTTCCTACTGTTCGCATTATAATTTCAAAAATAATGATGCCAAACAAAATTAATTTGAGGTCTAAAGCTTTAAAAACAAATACTTACCGGGTGCCTGCCTTGTCCCCCATAATGAGGGAGAATTTGGCTGTGGGAATTTGTGGAGGAAAACACACAGCTACGGCACACAGAGTGTAAACAGCAGCTCCTGTTGGTGTTCAATCGTTCCCTGGTAGCTGGCGGTGGGCGGAGCTACTGGGTCACGTGATCTGCCGCCCACAAAAGCCAAGTAGAGTGATTCAACAAACCAAGTGGCGGTTGAGAGAAATCCATGCTTTGGTAAATCATAATTATGAGATGAAAAAGTCTACATTATGAGATTGTAAGTCATAAGTACAATATAAAGTTGAAATTGTGACATACTGAGTCATAATTATGGCATAAAAAGATACGATTGACAGTCAAAAATGACATCAAAGTTTAAATTAAAACAAAAATGCCATAATCATAAGATAAAAAGTAGAAATGATCACATACTGTCATAATTATGACATACAAAAAAGTTGTATAAACTGCATAAAAAGACAAAATTGACAAAGTTATGAGAAGTTATGACAGAAAACACATACTTAAGACAAAAGTTTAAATTATAAGATAAAGTGAAAATGATGTGATGCTAAGTCATAATTATAAGATGAGAAGTCCAAAAGATGTGAAAAAGTAATTGCTGACTTACAAACTAATTTCAACTTTTTATGTCTTCTAAACATCTAAATCATGAATACACTCTTACACCTGCTTTTTCATCAAGTTTAAATGAATTAAAAAAAGTCAATTCATGTATGTTTATACACCACTTGGCTTATTTTATTTTAATCGAGGGCAGGAATGGACATATAATATGATACTTTTGACTTTTTATTTCATAATGTAACATTTTGTCATGACTTTTTATGTCATAATTTAAACTTGTTTTTAGCTTCTATAAATCTAAATCATACACTCTTATAACTGCTTGACTGCTTTTACATCAGGTTTTATTGAAAATATGACAAAATAATTAATGTTTGTTCATTTATACATATTCAATATTTATACACCACTGGGCTTATTCTATTTTAAATAAAGGAAAACTATTTTGACAGGCATACTGGACACAACATTTTTATATCTCCAAGAAATCTCTAGATTCAGTCTCTCTCAAAAAGAGAGGAATGAAAAATGAAAGGAGCAAAACTGCAAATGTGTTCACATGCATAGATTATTACTTCCCAACAAAATTTTAAAAATAAAAAAATTAAAAAATGTTGTGGCTGGAAGAGGCACACAGCAGTTTGTTCACTGTTCTTTCTATCTGGTTAGGTCAGATCCGTATGGTGTAGGAGTCAGAATGAGTGACATATCGAACCCAACGTTGTGACAGTCCTGTCTGAGATGGAGCGAGCCGGAGGAAGCGGATCTGAAGGCCGGAGCAGGTTTGTTTGGCCAGTTCGAATGACATACTGACAGGGCCGACCTCCAGCAAAGAGGCGGAGCTTAGACCAGGAACATCCACCTGTGGGATCAGAATATACATCATCAGTGACTGATTACAATTTGCGTCAAGCAAATGACCATATAATAACATCACCTTGAATAGTGCTGACAACTGCGCTCCTCCTGGGAATCGTGGGATCTCCCAGAGCAGGGCTTTGTTCTTCGGCTGCAGTTCAGCGGTCTGGTCAGGACTACTGAGCTCCTGAGACATACTGTACAGAATAGAGAGGGAAACGGGTTATAGATGGTCTGTAAGACTAAATAACACTAATAATCATGCTGTTGCATATAATCTGACCTTACGGAGCCTTTTGGCACAGGAACAGTGATGGAAACATTAAGAGCCGTACTGCAGGAAAAAGTAAAGAACAATAGTTGTGATGTAACTATGTACTCATATTGACACATTTTTTGATTATGTCATTTTAAAGGGGTCATATGATGTTGCTAAAAATAACATTATTTTGTGTATTTGGTGAAATGAAATGTGTTTATGCGGTTTAAGGTTAAAAAAACACATTATTTTCCACATACTGTACATTAATGTTTCTCCTCTATGCCCTGCCTTACTGAAACGCGTTGATTTTTACAAAGCTCATCTGTCTGAAAAGCGAGGTGTGCTCTGATTGGCCAGCTATCCAGTGCGTTGTGATTGTCCGAATACCTCAAGCGTGTGACGGAAATGTTACGCCCCTCACCATACTGTAATGCCTTGTCCCGACCGGAGCGACGAGACAAAAACATTAAAAGCCATTACAAACGAGGCATTTGTTGCATCCAGTGGGGACATAATTACGGATTATAATGACTTATACTGTCTTTTTATGCGTTGCGTTGCATCGCGCTGCGTAAACATAAAACCAGACTGAGAAATCGATCCGGCGATAGACAGTGTGAAGTTGATGTATTTCCTCAGCGATCAGCACGGATCAGCTCCAGGCATGACGAAGCGGATATCGTCCTCTTTTGAAAAGCCAAACAAAGTAGTTTCGCTTTCACAACGAAACACACAGCGTCTTCACGACATGGCGGCAGCAACAATACTAGAGCGAGAATAAAAGTTACGCCTTCTTTATTTGCATGAACATTTGGGCGGCATTATGCAAATCTTCCCACATCGTGACGTAGACATGTGGGGGCGTGTTAGAACGAGCTGTTTTAGGTAGGCGTGGTTGACTCTTAACTTTTATAAAGAATATCTCTTTGGATTTGAGACTTTAGTCTTTGCAACTTTACAGATCTTCTTTATGCACCAAGAGCTTGTATCACTTCAAAGAGAAAGGAAAAATTGAAATCGCATCATGTGACCCCTTTAAATACTGTGCAGTATGTACACTCACCTTTTAGGTGGAAGATCACATCTAAGCTTAAGAAAAATCAACACCCTGCAAAGGCAAATTTATTAAAGCAATAATCCAGGAGAGGATGAGCATTACAGTGATTTTATCACGATCAAGAGGTGTGCATGCAATTTTATAAAGCTACTAATATGGACCAAATAGGGCAATTTATTATTAATGATAAACATAAACAATTATTCCACAAAGTAACATAATTCATTAGTCTGAAGTTCAATCGGTGTTGCTCATGTTGTCTTCAATGTCCAACTCTCAATAAAAAAATTAATGACTGAATTTAAATAAAATTTATATTAAATTAAATTGAAATGAAATTTTATTTAACATTAAATTAATTTAAAATTAAATTTGAGGGATGTAATGAATCTTCGTAGCAACCTGTGTGTGTTTCTTCAAGAGAGCAACCATACATTTGCATTGTTTTATTTTCTTTCTTTTATATTCATTCGTGTATAATAATCATTTAATCATTCCATTTAAACAAATAATAATTTATAATAATAATTTAACCATTTTATTGATTTTTTCATTGATCAGTTTATATATATATATATATATAAGCACACATGAAACATACACAACTAAGATTATTCAATAAACTCTTTTTTTTTTCTTCATTACTTCGTCTCCTGCTTTCTGCTCTTTCCTGGTTTTCTCAGTCTGTCTCTTAGGCTGATAGAGGACAGTTAATACAGTTTTGGGTACTAGACAAAACGCAGTAAAACACTAATTTTGGGTGCCAGACAAGGCTTGGTGTTTAACAGGTTTTGGGTAACAGACAAAAAAGATATTTTCTGACAGTATCCAGTGTCCAGGGGTTGGATCTACAATAATATTCCTGACATTGCTCAACCTAACATTTTTGGCATAGTCAGCATATGTCGGCACAATCTAACAAATTTATACATTATACATAAAAAGACAAAGTTATGCATAAATACGTTTACAAACCTGTTGACATAATCCTTCTGTACAGAGGGGAATAACTGAAATGGTGGCGCACACGGCAGCTCATCACACAACTGATATTGCATTACTGTTTGCTGAAGAAAAAAACAACAACATCAGTTATCCATGCAGAAATTATTATAAAGTGCATTTCTGTGAGTGTGGCAGCAGTTTACCTCTCCTTGGCTCGGACAAACTTTCAATATTCTGAAAGTATCAAATTCATCCAATTTAACAGCCTGGTGGAATCTACATTCATCTACACGAACAGCTGAACTATAGCCTGAAGAACAGAAGGAAACAGACTTAATCACAGCTGTAATTAAAGATATACAGCCTCTAGAGATATGTGTATTGATCAGTGTTGCATACTCAACCTTTCAGCTGGGACTTTCCAATACTGAGCTCTTCATTCAGTCCAATCCGCATCTCTACAGGATGAACAAAAGAAATACACAACCATAGAATATACCTATACAGTCTGCGTTAACTTGGGATGCAAGATGTAACCAACTCACCTGAACTGGTCGGGAGAAAACATTTTATTCTTATCTCTCCCTGAATATCTGATTTCATTAAAACTCCCTTAAAAGAAGAATAACATGTAAAAGATTAGCAATTAGCAGTTTTATTTCAAAACATGGTTCTTTGAGTTGCACTCACCTTGGAGCCAATAACCACAGACAGCCTTTCTATCACATCCACAAAGATCTCATTCTTTCCACCCTGCAGCCAGAGAGAGAAAGACAATTCAAAATAATTCATAACCATTTCTAAGATCATCATAGAAGAATCTGTATTAGAATCTAAGTAAACCCACCTGCTCTCCTCGACTGGACATTATAGGACGACTGGCTGCAACACTAGGTGCTACTTTACTCTGCTGTGTCTCAGCCCCAAACTACAAAATATGAAAATTAAAATGTTTATACTTATCATTAAGATTTAAAATGAGTTATATGGTTAATTTGGGTGATTCTCAACCAGGGGACCAGGACTCACTAGGGGGGCCTCAGCACACTTCCAAGGGGGCTGCAAAATGGCTTAAAATTATTTCATATAAGACAATACAAGATTGTTGTAAGTTACAACAGCAATTTCTTCTGATTTGACCTGATATTATAGTTCTTATTTTAATTTGTTAACAACTATTATTTTGATTTAAGAACAAGATTTCTCATGATCTCGGAAAACCTCGATATACATGACAGATTTTAAGTGTGATTTCTAGGCTAGGAAAAGTCGTGAGAATGAATACAATTATATACATTATATACAAATATACTATTTCTGTGCAATAATAATAATAATAATAAATTGATAATTAAAAGTCAAAGTGTAAATCATGAAGAACATTGCTATTGGAATTATGGAACTTAATTATTTTAATGACTTATAATTATTTTATTAATTATTTAAAAATATTGCCACTCCTAGTTTCTAAATAAAAGTAAGTAAATAGAACATTTGAAAATTAGCAGCTTTGTTATTATAGCAAAATTATCATAAATATCTCAGGAGACTTTCAAATATTTAAATATTCAAATTTATTTGGCAGTGGTGAGCCTTGCTTGGAGTCAAAAAGTTTGAGTACCGCTGCTTTAAAGTAAAATCAGCTATTATAATGCAGACCACAGCTGTCTATTTGTTAAACAAAAACACCAATATATTTAGAAATAAACCATGTGGGGAAAGAATAAAAGATTTATTTTAGTAGGAAGATGAAAAAAACAATAACTTACCAAACCAACATTACTTAGGTCAAAAAGACTGAAGGGTTTGGATGAAACAGCTTCTGTCTGGATGAAGTTTTTCAGGATGTCAGTTGAGGTTGTCTGTATGTAGCCAAAGTCCTGGTGATCAGAGGAAGAATATATAGAGTCGGTGTGCTTTTAAGACTTATTTGGTGTGACAATAAAAATAATAAGAAAGAACATTTACCACCATCTCATCCAGCAGCTCATAAATTAGAGCGAAATTCATCCGCACTGATTTCTCTGACAAACTGCCACAGTAGTCCTTCGTAAGAGCTGCTAATCTGTGAAACATACAACTTATGCTTATCATCACGACATCTACACAGGTAATAAACTGCTGTAGGAGTAATGATAAAATACGACAATACTGATCAAATTAAGATTTTTTTAACCTGTTGAGGAACTCAATTATGGTGAAAGGGGATGGGTTTGTTTTGGTGGACGCCACCCAGTAAAGCCCACCCTGCTTTACGTGGATGAAATGAAGATCTTTGTGTGCCTGTAACAAGATCAACAAAGGTTAACATAGTCAAAATAATGCCCTGCAAAATTATTAAACAACTAGTCCGACATCAGATCACCCAAACACATAAATGTACCATGACAACCGGAGTTTGATCACCACTAAGCGCTGTGACCCTCTCATAGAAGACATTGATGGAGTCTTTACTCGCCTCTCCTCGGACTGACACGCAGAGTTAAGAACAATTCATAAACACAAAGATCATGTCATATGACTCTGAAACGCACTAAAGGCAGGGCTTCGTTATAATGTGATCTTTGTACCAACCAGACATAAATAAACACATAACATCTCACTAAAACATCTGTAAGCTGTAAAGGATACAGTCTTTATAAATGAGATGATCTCCCTTTGATGACAAGATGAAAATTTGACTGATCATTTTCTTCAGCACACACGATTATTTTTCATGTTATTACAAATCAGTCTGCTTCCTTATCCGCCGTCATTTGTATTCTGCAATACGACAAAATAAACTCGTTTAGCTGCTCGAATGTTTTATTACTGCTACTGTCATGACTGTAAACAACAGCCGGTTTGCTCTTCTTCATGAGCACTCACGTATTAACCGTAACGTTTACTGCCATCTACTGAGCTGGAATATGAACTGCTCCTCGGCAACGACACCTAGTAAAGCTATTCTCCAAACATTATGCACACTAATACCAAATGAATTTAAAGTAGTGCTGGCAAACGATTAATTGCATCCAAAATTTAAGTTTTTGTTTACATAATATATGTATGTGTACTGTGTTTATTTATTATGTATATATAAATACACACACATTCAGTATATATTTTGAAAATATTTACATGTATACACATTTATATATTTATATTATTATATTTTATATTATATATAAATATATTTCATATATAAACATAACATATTTTCCTTAAATACAAACCCGATTCCAAAAAAGTTGGGACACTGTACAAATTGTGAGTACATGATCCAGAAGCGCAGGCGTTTTCTCTGGGCCAAGGCTCATTTCAAATGGACCGTGGCAAAGTGGAAAACGGTTCTGTGGTCTGACGAATCAAAATTTTAAGTTCTTTTTGGAAAACTGGGACGCCATGTCATCCGGACTATAGAGGACAAGGACAACCCAAGTTGTTATCAGTGCTCAGTTCAGAAGCCTGCATGTCTGATGGTATGGGGTTGCATGAGTGCGTGTGGCATGGGCAGCTTACACATCTGGAAAGGCACCATCAATGCTGAAAGGTATATCCAAGTTCTAGAACAACATTTGCTCCCATCCAGACGTCGTCTCTTTCAGGGAAGACCTTGCATTTTCCAACATGACAATGCCAGACCACATACTGCATCAATTACAACATCATGGCTGTGTAGAAGAAGGATCCGGGTACTGAAATGGCCAGCCTGCAGTCCAGATCTTTCACCCATAGAAAACATTTGGCGCATCATAAAGAGGAAGATGCGACAAAGACCTAAGACAGTTGAGCAACTAGAAGCCTGTTTTAGACAAGAATGGGACAACATTCCTATTCCTAAACTTGAGCAACTTGTCTCCTCAGTCCCCAGACGTTTGCAGACTGTTATAAAAAGAAGAGGGGATGCCACACAGTGGTAAACATGGCCTTGTCCCAACTTTTTTGAGATGTGTTGATGCCATGAAATTTAAAATCAACTTATTTTTCCCTTAAAATGATACATTTTCTCAGTTTAAACATTTGATATGTCATCTGTTGTATTCTGAATAAAATATTGAAATTTGAAACTTCCACATTGCATTCTGTTTTTATTCCCAATTTGTACAGCGTCCCAACTTTTTTGGAATTGGGTTTGTACATGCATGCATGGGTTTGTATTTATATATACACAGTACTCACTCATATATTATGTTAACAATAACTTGTATTTTGGATGCGATTAATCGTTTGACAGCACTCATTTAAAGTATGATTTTAAAAACGTAAACTGGCATTCCCAGAATCCGCTCACATTTCATTAATAACTGTTCCTTCCTAGTTTTCTTATCAGTAAATTAGCGTTTGTTACATGTTTATTGCATTATATTAGTGACTTGTGTAACCATGAAGCAGTGGTCGACAGTAACGGAGTAGCTTTACTTCGTTACTGTACTGAAGTACATTTTTCAAGTATCTGTACTTTACTGGAGTCGTTTTATTTTGAGTAACTTTTACTTCACTACATTCCAAAGCATAAGATCGTACTTTTTACTTCACTACATTTCATAAAACATATCGTTACGCCTTATAATATATCACGTGCCCCGAGACGCAGAAGCGGTGTCTGATTCAAGAACGAACTGATTCTTTTCAATGAACCTTTTAAATCGGTTCGCAAATCGCACCAAACGATTCATTGACGAATTAGAATGAGCCGATTGCAGCTGTTCTCGAGTCGACAACTCACTGATTCAAATGAACCGTTTAGTGCGAGTCTCCAGTGAACTGAATTCACAAGTAAGAACCGCGCGCGCGACTGATGCTGCTAAAAGTAAGTTACTAATGTCGAATTTTAGGATTAATTATTGTAACTGAAAATCATATTTAGGTCAAAACTGTCAGTTGTTTGTGAACTAAATCTGCTGTAAAGGGTGATCTATTTAAGCCCACTGAAATGATTGAATGCAGACACATCAACATCTGTGTCTCTATTTTAGGTTAATTTTTTTTTTTAAATAACACAGACTAAATAAAATAATTAATGTGCGTTCATATTCCCCGCTGCCGTAACGTTAATTATTATATGTATCTGTACTTTTACTCAAGTACTTGATTTGTGTACTTCGTCCACCACTGCCATGAAGGATGGTGTTTGTATTTGTGTGTATGACAAACCTTCTATTTAAATCAGCATGTGGAAAAAGCTATTTGTGACAAATTATGGTTCCTGGTATAGGTATTTCTTTACCATATGTGTTGTTAAAGTTGTTGTCAGAACTATACATTTAGAAAACAGATTTTAGTGTTTTGGTATTTAATATTTTTTAGTGTTTTGGTTTGATTTAGTGTTTAGTGTGTTTTGGTGTGTGTGTGTGTGTGAGAGAGAGAGAGGGAGAGAGAGATTTCACAATGTAGTGTGCAGTTATGACGGGATCATTTTTCATGATTTATTGTGAAGATGAGAGTGTACAGAGGCTGGATGGGACCTGTGCAATAACACCTTAATGTTTAGTCCTTCTGTTATTTACCCTCTGTTTTCCTGCATATCTCAGATTCCAGCTCTGCTCGATCACACCTGTTTAACAAACTGCTCACTAGTTTTCTCCGCCTTAAAGTGTTCTGATATTTCTGCCTTCCTGCCACCACATGTGCAACATAATATGTAACTAAAAAATGTAACAAAAAAAATGCAAAAATATAATTCTCATATAGCCCCTTTGCTTAATTTACATATACTTTTGTTTTGTTTTGAATCTTTAAATCAAAACAAAAGTTCAGAAGATTTGGTTCAAGAGGTATGTTTTGTTCTCGAGTCCAAAATTAGAGCTCCAGCTGTTTCTGTTGGAGTAAAGGTTTAATTTTGTGCGGCGCCTCTAAAGACAGGGGTGCTTATGTTATCATCACCTGAACACACACATCTGAGCCATTTTTCAAACCAGACAGCGGAGATGTTGAAATTATATAGCGCTGAAGCAATGACTTTTCGACCCTTTACCAAAAACATTCCTGAGGGATCAGATTTACAACATGTCATATACATAATAGATCCCTTAATGGTGTGATTTATGCCATAAGATCAATCAAATGAAATGTAGTCGTATCTGTTCTGACTGGTTTTCATAATACCTTACTGGTAAAATCTATGTATAGGTCACTATATATATATATATATATATATATATATATATATATAGCAGTACCTCGTAAGTACTTAATGTTTTTATATTAACATTGTTGACTAATTGTTGACCAACAGATCAGACTAATCAGTTAAAGTTGCATGAGCTCTGTGTCAAATATTTCTATGGTAAAATTAGGATGTAGTATGTAGTACATTAGGATGTTAATGTAGTACAAAAACAAATCTGTTTTCAGGTGACATATGTGCTGTGCATTTATGGGGCTCTGCAGTGCTTGGTAATTCTGCCAGGTATGATTATTTACATTCAAAACTTTTTCTTCATGAAATCAATATTCAGCTAAATATTTCTTCGCTGTTTTCACATTTTGTATTTTTTTTGCAGTGTCTCAGGCCACATCCCTAGCAAAAGTCTCCAAAGACAAAGGTAAGATTGAAATATCTCAAATGCAATAATGCATGACATAACAGTTAGTGCCTTCCCTTTTGCCAGTACAACACAGTGTAACATATGATACTTGTCTTCTAGACTTTTCCATCAAAATCAAAATGTACTTATGCATTAGTACTAATCTCTCTTGCAGCATCTAATCCAGCTGTCAGCATTGACTCTGAACAGGCCCATGATTTTCTGGCACATGCACGCCCAAGGAGAACGGCTAACCCCAACTGGTATCACAAAAATCCAGACTTTCAGTCCTACTATCGTTATTACAGCAGTATTGGGCACACTGAAGGGGTAAGAAAAACAATGTGTTTTTTTTCTATCCTATTATTGATGATAACTTTTTTCCACCAGTAAATAGCAGTAATGTAGCTGTTCTTGATGAAATGAATGATGAATATTATTAAATAAATTGGTCTAAGTCTAATCAATAAATGCTAAAATATAGTTTTAAGTTGTTTTTTAAGTTATCGAAGGGATAGTTCACCAAAAATTCAAAGTACTGTCATCATTTACTCATCCTCAAAGTAAGACTTTGGTTAAAGGCAGGGTAGGTGATTTGGCTCAAAAACATTTTTTTGTTTTGCTGGTTGAAGTCTCTTCACATCCCGATAGCAATCACTATGCCAAGTGGCCTAAATGTATTTAAATGTATTTAAATACACATAAAATGTTTGTCCAATCACATCTTTCGGTCCTACCTGCCTGTCAACGTATATGTATTTGCATACCTCCATGCACCCTGTTTGTGCAGATATGATACGTCATCAGTGCGTTCCATTACGCCATTGCAGACTGAGCGAGAATGGAAGGCGTTATTATTGTAATATTATGCACTTTGTATTGTAATGTTTTCTCACCGGTGAATGAGACATGAAGTAATCTGATAGCATTGCATTCAACCCTCCACCAACGCTCTCTCTCATCGTGTCACTGGTTAGCTAGCCTCTGGTCTGCTTTGGAGAGTGATTTGCAGGGAAAGTGCGATCTTATGCTTTCAAAGCTAGCTTGCTATTGTTAGTCTTTCCAAAATCACCTATCCTACCTTTAATCTTCAAAACAAAAATTAAGATTTTTAAATGAAATCTGGGATATTTCTAATCCTCCATTGAAAGTCCAGGTAATCAAAATTTAGAAGATCCAAAGAGGTCATAAAGCATCTTCAAATGAATCCATATCAATTGAATGGCAAACCAATTTGGATTAAAAGCCAGAATTAAATCTGTTTATCATATAAAGCGATGGTATCGCTTCACAAGACTTGGATTAATCCGCTTAATTCATTTGGATTAGTTTGAGAACATTTTTATTGAATATTTTTACTTTTTTAAAGATTAAGTCAAATCTTATGGGTTTGGAGCAACATGAGGGTGAGTAAATTGACAGAATTTTCATTTTTGGGTGAATTGTCCCTGTAAGTTGTTTCCTCAGCCAGCAATATACAGTAAAAATCTAAATAGAAGTGTCGTTTACTAAAATGCACAAATGAGCTGTATTTTCTCTGGTTCAACTATCTCTGTTTCTCTTCTAGCTCTATGAGATAGACAGAATTCGAATGCTTTATCAGCAAATGCGTCATCTGGAGCTCACGTATGGCACTGATGCATCCAAATACCAGAATACCCTCGGTCTTCAACTAAAATCGACGCCTCCACCCACAACCCAGCCTCCACTCCCTACTTTACCACCTGTCTCCAAGATGGAAGTTATGTACCTGTGTAATTCAAAAGACCCCCAATGCAAGCCACATATTGTGTACCTGCCCACTGGTGGTATACCTGTACTTTGCGATCCACGTTACCACCCAAACTGTAAACTCAGCCCTGTCCAGCAGTCGCCCTCTCCCCCTGTAGCTGCCTCAGAGCCAGTGACATCTGCCCCTCCACCACCACCCCCTCCTCCTCCAGTGATTATAAAAGGAATGGATTACGACTGTGATCCTTACTGGGATCCTGACTGCCTAATCGACAACCCTCCCAGGCCGGTTAAGATGATCGAACCATCACCAGCGCCTCCAGCTGAGAAGGTGAAAAAGGAAACGGGGAACAAAGTAATCCTAAATGCTCTGGTTCCAACCTATGATCCATATGACTTCAATCAAGATCTATATGATCCCTTCCGCCATGCAGCTCCAGCTCCCTGATTCAAATCAAGTCAAATCAGTCCAAAAATATTCATCTTAATAATTTACCCCTACATTCACGTTTTCTTATCTATTTGATGTAAAATGTATAAGATAAAGTACACATTATACATTAAACCATGGCCTTATTTATAATATGTAGCTAGATATGTATTCTTTAAACAAATGTTGAGGCCAGAATAAAGGATATGGACACATAAAAAGTACTTTGGTTTGTTTATCTGATTCATCTTCTTGTTTCATATGTATTTCAGCCCAGATGAAAGTATGTGGGCACACTGACACCATCAGGTCATAGAAAGAAAACGGTTTCAGAAAAGCTAATTATTTCGTCCGTTAATATATATGTATAACCTAATACCAGGTCCATGTATATGGCATTTTCTCACTAGCTTCATAGGGTAGCGTGGCCGAGCGGTCTAAGGCGCTGGATTTAGGCTCCAGTCTCTCTGGAGGCGTGGGTTCGAATCCCACCGCTGCCATAAATATTTTCAAACTGTTCTTAAATTAGGAAACCCTAATTTTTTTTTTCCGGATGTATCAATCAGCACAGACCTTCAACTTTGCTGCTATCTTTAGATTTGTCTTCAGACATATAACTTCCAATTTGTCACTTGCAACTGCTCATCCCTTTCACAAAAAAGCATTATTGAGCTCTCTTTCTATTTTCTTATCATTGAAATTTATACAAGAAACAAGATTTGCGAATTTCAAAAGGCACCGCTGGGATTCGAACCCAGGATCTCCTGTTTACTAGACAGGCGCTTTGACCAACTAAGCCACGGCGCCGGCGAGCATTTTCTTAATAGAATTTTTTTTGAATACACACAATGTTCAGCGGGTTTAAATTTGTCATTTCATCAATGACAAACGCAACAAAGTTATCAGAAGACCATGAGCATTTTTGTGACATTTTCCATCCTTTGTACATTTTGTGGCGGTAGGACAAAAACCTTGAACGGAACAGATGGAAGACATCTTCACCCACTGCACTTCCACTGTTACCTGATAATGTTTACATGTAGCGTGACAACTTCCTGAAACGACGAGGATGGGATTCGAGCCCACGCGTGCAGAGCACAATGATTAGCAAGCCTGCGCCGCACGAAACACTCGACACATACTTTAATTTTATATAAGCTAAAAAAAACTAACATCAATAATGAAACATCTTTACACCGTTCACAACCATACTGTAAACTAATACTGGACCCGTTCAGTCGTTTTACCTCATCAGTAGATTAACTTCAGAAGATACACAACTGACAGCCCAACACAAGATTTCTATAATTACACCACATCACAATGAGAGATTCAGACAAGATTCGTTAGGATGTTGCATGTCCTAAACGAATACGGAGCATAATCACGTATTCATCAAATCCAATCATCATGCTCTGATACCTTATTTCTAAGGTAACAGGTAAGGATATACCTCACTGACGCAACCATGACACGGTCTCGGAAAGATTTTGTAAACCACGCATGTATTCTCAATCACGGTTGTGATTCTAACTCATCAGAATTTAAAGTACAAATGACTAGTACATTTGTACTAATGACTAGTGCGAGAGAAGCGTTTTAAAGTTTTTTTTTAAAAAGGTAAACTATATATTTAAATTCAGTTTCTTTTATATCTCATATAAACGTGCTGGTGCTTCCTGCGATCCCATTGGTGGATTTTCGAAAGCGATGGCCTTTTCGCTATTTATTCGCATTTAGTTTCGTTTAACCATAAAATTAACATATACGTACATCTAATTTCGGGTTTTTATCAAAAGTATTTTCTAAAAAAATAATTAAACCGTTTGTTTATTTTAAAAAGGCCGGCTGATATGAGTCAGGAGGAGGGGCCATTGAAGCGGCACTCAGGCGGAAGCTGAGTGAATCTCTCTTACTCGCAAAAAAAGTGTAAATGACACATATTCATATCGAATTGTTGTTAACAATGCACATTTACACAAATGTTAAATTACTGTATTACAAAAGCTCCTATCAAAACAGATCAGTAACAAACGTTTTGAAGTGAGTGTATGAAGCACAGTTCTGTTCCATTACTAACGTCAACATATTTTTGAGGTTTAAACATCGTCACTGAATTCGCATTTTTACTCGTCGCATTAATTTTGCATTATGACAAAGTTTCTCTTGTTGTCAGACAAGAGCGGGTTTGTCACTCTGGTAATAAGAATTATATCATGAACATACAATATGTGATTAATAAAACGTCAGTAGTTTAATAGATAATAAAATAATAAAGCTTTCTTTATAGATGATATATAAACCTAAATTTAAACATAACTGGCCCGAATATAAACGTATATAATAAACGTCTTAAGACATCAGGCTGTAAACTAGAGGCGTGATATTCCACGCGAGTCGTGGGGGTTGGTGAACGGACGGTCATACGCTCGAGACGATGCGATTTGTTACATTTTCGAATTATACGATTCTCTAACCTATTCAACATGTTTCTATGGAACCAGGCCTTGATATTTATTGATATTTGGTTGGACTGAAGCCAAATGGCTGGCACAAAGGGCGCAGGTGTTCCTCTGCAGGAAAGATGGCCTTGTACTCTAGGATTTTCTAGACACGCTCGTTTAACTGGTTTAAATAATCGAGGCTGTAAATAACTTCAATAATATGCCCATATTAACTCCCCTATTGTATAGTTTTTTTTAAGGCATCACTTGGTCTGGAGTGTGATATTTTGATATGACCATACTGTTTTACGGTTCTACCTTTTGCCTTCAATACATAAAAATAGATAAATTAGTAACAGTCAGTAACATCCGGTCCGGTTATTTGACAAAATGTATGTTAATTGTGACGCAACAATGAGAGAGACTCACACACAGGCTTAATGAAGGCCTTGTGTGGGGGTGGGGATGTTGCTCATCTCATTCATATGACCCTGCCTTTACCAGTCCAGTGTAAGGAACAGTCCAGAAACAATTTAACCTCATATTAGTGTAAAATACAGTAAATGTGCGATGCTTTCTCATTCATTTATTTGGAATTTGTCTGAGCATTGGAAAAATAGCCTTGCATAACCAGGCCATAAGAGCACTGGACGAATGTTTGGTGTGTCATTCAAAAATGAATTTTGATGAAATTATACATATTTAGCTTTAAATGAGAAATTTAGCATTGGCGCAGCCATTAGTCTAAGTACTAAGATTTTAGCTACACCCAAATTTTGTCTTTGGGTAATTTAGCATTGAATCATGTGCTCACAGACTGTTACCTCTCAAAGCCTGTTTCTGCTTCATATGCTTTGATGATAGATAGATATGCAGACAGACAGACAAACAGATAGATAGATAGATAGATAGATAGATAGATTCTAATGTACTTGCATTAACACAGAATACAAAAACATTACTAATATATTTCTGTTTGTTTATAGTTTAATTGATTAAAGGTCAAATTATAGGCAAAGCATTATGAATAGTTTTAATGTATTTTAGACATGAAAATAAAAACTTTGAGTTGCAAGAATGTTACTATTATGTTCTGGTTGTAAGAACCATTAAACTGATACGCATCAGTCAAAGTGAAGTGCTATTACATCTTTTCATGTCAGTGAAGGTGAGAGGAGCCAAGACTAATGTCTAAATATAGATTATTGTAAATGTGAAGGAGCGGAAGCAATTGAGAATGAGAAAAAAAGCTGGTAAATAAGAATACAAATATGGTGAGCTTTACTCCCGGCTCCTTTACTCCTTTCGTATATGTAAGATCCCAGTAAGAAAAAGACTTAGGGAACTAAACTGGGATTATATCCAGGGATCCTTCAGAGGTGACCTTTATACAGAGTGCTGTCTTCCTCTGGTGGCTGAGATTGGCATTAGCAAGGAGACTTTTTCAGAAATCCCTGTTTAGTTTATGATTTCTGTCAGTTACATTAAAATACATACACCAGTCTTTACAAAAGAAAACAGCGAGTGAAGCGCTACAGTACATTTAACTAAATAATTTCGTTTCTTTTCACACAGCAGCTAGTCTGCATGCGATGGCAGTAGCAATGTGTGATTTTATGTAATCTTGCTGGTATGATGATTACGACAAATCAAGTAGGTATTTATTGAAACTAATTTAGTAATGAATTTGAATTGTAATTAAAATTTGAAAACAAATACTGTTCTATTAAGAAATGCAAGCAAAACCATTATTTTTAGTAATTTAGGACAATACTAATAAATGTTCCTCATATTCCTAATATATATATTCTCTAAGTCATTGTACTAATAATACACCCCAGTAATACTGAAGTATTGACGAAAGCCTGTATGTTGGTTTGCAGGTCTGCCCCAGCTGGTGCCCCTGCCTCAGAAGGAGGTCCCCCTAACCTCACCAGCAACCGTCGCTTACAGCAGACACAGGCTCAGGTGGATGAGGTGAGTGAACCCCATCTCTTTGGCTTCTTTCATCTACAAGTGCATTTTCAGAACACATTCATATATATAAGGGATGACACAGTTTACTAAGAGTCACCTTCATCGTTTCCCAGGTGGTGGACATTATGCGTGTGAACGTAGACAAGGTTCTGGAGAGGGACCAGAAGCTGTCAGAGCTGGATGATCGGGCTGATGCCCTGCAAGCTGGAGCCTCACAATTTGAGACCAGTGCTGCCAAGCTCAAGAATAAATACTGGTGGAAGAATGCCAAGGTAAACATCACAAAAAGTGCCTCGAGTAAGGCTGAAAAAGGCTATGTATTTTCAGAACAACACATCTAAATCAAGCAAACAGCTAACAAGAAACCTCAAATCAGTACACCTCTTTGAAATTAAAGTCCTTTATCATTCTAACATATTTAGCTGTCAGTAAAGTATGTTGTGTTATTTCTATTCACAGCTTAAAATTATATATATAAAAAAAATCATATAAAAAACAGTACCTCAAAACAAAAAGTAGTTCATAAAAACACATTTTTTAATCTAATGTTTGAATGTTGGGTCTTTATAGTCTACTCTTTACTGCTTTTCAACCTATTCTCCTTCTTTTTACCTCTTTTCTTTAGATGATGATTATCCTGGGGGTGATATGCGTGATTGTCCTCATTATAATCATTGGTAAGTAATGACAATATTCTTAGTGATTTTCAAAGGAATATTCTGGGTCGAATACAACTGGGAAAATCATGTTTGAATCTCAAACGCAGAAATTTGTAGTTTGTTTGAGAAAAAAAAGTAATTCCATAGATTTCTATTTTAAAGGGGTAATTTACCAATGGCAAGATAAAACTTGGCTGTCTATGCAGTAGAAAGGCATTTTTTAAAATCAGTGCTACATGAGTAGTGAAAACATAGAAAGAGGGCTGTGGCGTTACTTTGTGCCAAAAAGGTAGGGATCTTCAACACCCATACTGCACTGGGCTCAATCTGACTGTAGGTAGGGATATAAAAATGCATAAATACAATTTGTAGTTTTAACAAAAACCCTGGAGATGTCAAAAGATTTAGCATTTTGTGCCATCCAGCGGTCTTTGGCTGACCAGTAAAGATCTGAGTGCAGGTAGCATGAAGAAAGAGTACACATTGTTTATTTGCACATACCTCTGACATTGTGAAAATAGAAAGCTGGTTGAAAATCAGCGAACTTGTCCTTTAAGCACTCTTTACAGTCAACTTGGTATTTGTGTTTGATTTCACAAACTGAGGTACAAAATTCTGAGCGCAAATTGTATGTTGTATACAGAATATCCCTTTAAAACTAAAACCGCCTTTCCACTATCTCTGACATTCTCATACGATTGTCACATTTTGCCTCCCTAGTGGCAGTCACATGGAACTTCTTATTCACCATTATAAAATGAATAAATAATGAGTGTATATATATACACATGTGTATATATTAGTGCTCTCAAATGATTAATCGCGATTAATCGCATCCAAAATAAAAGTTTTTGTAATATTATGTATATATAAATACACACATACAGTAAATATTTTGAAAATATTTACATGTATTTACATGCATATATTTATATTTTTATATTATATAAAAATATATTTAACATATAAACATAACATATTTTTCATGAATATATACATGCATGTGTTTGTATTTATATATACATAATAAATATACACAGTATACAAACAAATATTATGTAAACAAAAACTTTTATTTTGGATGCGATTAATCGTTTGACAGCACTAGCATATATATATATATGTATAATATATCCACACAAAACAAAGGACAGCAAATATTTTTGAAAGCAAAGTAGGGTTTCTGGGGCTAATCAATGTAAATAAACAAGTATAAGTTAATTTCTGACTTAATTATTTATAACTGCCCATTTTACAGGTTTTAGTGGAAAATATTGGTAAATTTCACTCTCTTCTTCACTAATCTGATGATCTGGCTGTTGCATATGGTGAACTGCAAAACGTCAAATATTTCAGTGCTTCCAAAGTTGAAATCACATCCGAAAATTCAGCATACGCATAGGATCAAACTCCACTCCACTACTCTCCATTAGAAATTAATGACTTCCGGTCTGTCTTTTGTCTTGGATAGTGAAAAGGTGGCTTAAGTACAAAATACTTAGAGTGACTCACTATATAATTATATTTCTTATTACATACTCTTTCTCAAGTGTTGACGATAAATCTGATCTGCTTCTCTTCACAGTGTACTTCAGCACCTAAAGCACGATGTTCCTACCCCACTCTGAGCTCATGAACGACCAATTCTAAGCCACAGAAAAATCTCTCCCAAAAAAGATGAGAAAAACGACTTCTCACAACAATCAATTGATTTGCCCCTTCCTGAGCCCCTTTGCCCCCTGCCTCCACTGCCTCACAGCTGGACCCCTGTCACTCCTCGTTCGTCCTGTCCGTGAGTGTGTGGCCATGTCTCCTCTGTAAATACCTCCGGCTTTTCTGAAATACTGTTCATACTCCAAACTCCTGATTACTTGTGACAACGACAACCGATAAAAAAAGAAATCACAGCCCTTAGAATACGATACGATTATACAGTATATATTCCAAATGTTCTTTGTAGAGTTTTATTCTGATATAATGGTTTTTGTAGTTTGTGTGTGAGTGTGCATTTGTATATTTTTTTAAGTTTTGTAAAACTTATTTTGCTTCAGGTTTAAACTACTGCCTCTCAATCTGGGTGTTTGTATCTTGCACGCTCTGTTTCACTCTTTCTTGCTCACTGAGTATTGGTGCATTTTTGCACAAGTGATAGTCTCCCTTAACTGAGGTACTGAATCAATATCCCCAGTTTGTTCTTTGTCACATGCACTCTATCTCAGACCTACACATTTACCCCTCAACCCTCTTTCTTTCTTTCTTTCTTTCTCACCAATAGTACTTACTCTCTTAGTGAACTGCCACAACAGACCAATGACTGTAGATGTTTATCTTAATTTAATGTCTTTAGTGTCTTATCTCTTAAACATTCCTTAATAGCGGTGTACAATTATGCTGTCTATCAAACAAAGCAAGCGTATTTATCTGAAAGAATTCCAAAATAGGTCTTAAACAACCTCGAGTACTTGTAACGCAGTCAAACTAGGTTTTGACAGGGATGCCGAAGTTATTAATCGCACATGGGTCAATTGCGCAGTACATGGAAAGATTTGAAAGTGTTAGTGCTATCTCGAATGGCAAATCAGGACCAAAATTCCCCGATTCATTCTGCTGGTAAAGATTTTGAAGCCCAGAGAGATTCAAGGCCAGAGACTGACCGGAAATTGGGAATAGTATCATGCACAAAAAGCTTGTTTTCGATGGCGCCTTTTAACTGGTTAGACTGCAGGTGCGAATGGGAGAGAACCGCACGCTGTGTTACTCCCTCGCAGCAGAAATACTGCCAAACTGATTCCTCCATCTGAAAGCACACAGGTTGATCTTAATACTTCAACAGCTGCGGTTCTCTCTCTTAAATCTAGATACTGCCTTTAATTTAGTCTTTCTTTTGATTTTAGGTATAGATTATATTATATTTTTGTGTGTGAAGCAGGCAGGAAAGGGACCACATAGTTCAGGACTTGGCGCTGCTGCCATGTGCACAGCGGGCACCTTTGTGTCCCTCACTATTATCCACTTCTCTGTGCGCCTGTTTGTTAAATTCAGCTGTAGTTTACACACTGCCAAGCACCTGAGGGGACATTTTTTTTCTTTTTATCTTTTGTTTTTTTTTCCACCGTGCCCTTCCTGGTTTGCTCTCGTGCATATATACGTCTCCATCAGCATCACCCTTCAGTCTCATCCGCCCAATCTGCCAACAAGAAGTGAGCCAGGCGTGAAGTGTGCGTCTGCACGTGAACACCACCCCCCTCCCCCCTTCCCCCTTCCCCTTTCCCCTTCACATTTCCAAGTTAGCGCCATTAGCATTTCTTCTTTCACACATGATTTGGTTTCTAGCCGCCCGCCGTAGTGTGTGTGCAGAATATTTCAGCTTCATCCTGACAGATTAGGCTGCTTAGACCTCTGCAGGTAAAGAAAGGCTGTTCCCGTGGCAACCTGCTTGCATAAACAGGGGGGAAAGCATAGATTAGCTGATTGATTGTGACAGGAGGCGGGGATGTTAAGGGGCGGAGCTAGAGATATTATTCCACTGGTGTGTTTTTACATTCCATATTAATCATCCGTATGGAAAAGAATTATGTTTGGAGCAGAATGAACTGTAATCTTTTGCATTTATGGTTTCTGACAAGCAAACTAATTTTCATTTCATTCATTTTTTCTTCTTTAAAAGGAGATAGCCGTAGTTCATTTTTTTTCTATCGCGGCATGCTCATTCACTCATTTGTCCCACTCACGTTGAGCTATTTTAATGATGGGATGTTAAGGGGCGGAGCTAGAGATATTATTCCACTGGTGTGTTTTTACATTCCATATTAATCATCCGTATGGAAAAGAATTATGTTTGGAGCAGAATGAACTGTAATCTTTTGCATTTATGGTTTCTGACAAGCAAACTAATTTTCATTTCATTCATTTTTTCTTCTTTAAAAGGAGATAGGCATGCTCATTCACTCATTTGTCCCACTCACGTTGAGCTATTTTAATGATAAATGACCAAAAACCATATTATATCTTGCTTATACTGCCAACTGCCATCAAAAACAGGTTAAGGGCCAACATTTCCCCTGATCTCTGGTTTTTAAAAGCTCTCATCCAGCGAAAGGAAACAAGAATTAGCCCATTTCTCTGCGTTTTTCAGGTCTGTTTATTTTACTTGAATATTTAGTATTGGTAATCAAGTGGAGGTGATTGCTAACAGCATAAGGAATTTCAAACCACAATCCGACGGACCATGCCTGATATCTATATCAATGATAGCACAACTTCTACTTTAGGTCTGTATCTGTAATGCTGAATATAAAACATGAAACTCTTTCTTAGTAGCTATTTAAAGAAGAAAAAAGACCAACAACAAAAAAAAATCTGTATTGTTTTGTGTTGTAGTGTGGGCTTCATCTGGGGGAAGGGGGTTCTTTTTTTTAGATTTGACATTTAAGACATAAACAATCTGGAATTAGAATAATATAATATTAAAATAGATTAACTATATATTATATTAGGCAAATAAGAGAATTTTCTTCCAGGGGTTGTCAACATTTTAAAGGGGTCTATAATAAACAACATACATTGGGGTAGGACTCAAACATGACAAATGAATCAAAGCGTTTAAAACGCTTCACAAATTAAACGGATTCTAATAGGGGACTACAAATAATGTATGTGCTTTTCTGTTTTTCTTTGTGTGAGTGTATGAATACATTTTCTTTTGTCTTGGCACTAATGTATGTTTTGTTCAAAACTGTGTGGGTTGAGAGGGACGGTGGCAGTAGTTTTGTCACGCCAGCCTGTTAAAGATGCTGCGTCTTCTTTATTGGGAGGGAACCAATGAAGACACAGAACTTTACCAGCTTAAAAGCCACAGTGGTTTCTCCATTACTCACGTCATACAGTTGTTTAGTCTTCAGTTGTTTAAGCAGAAATTAGTTAAGGCTTCACAGTGGTGCTCTGTGGCACAGCTTCATTGTGCTTAGTCAGGAGAGGGTGATTTTTTTTCTATAATTTAAATAATACTGGAAAATGAACCCTGCCTTACTAAAGGTTAGCGTGTCAAGAGTTTGTTTGTTTTTTTCCCAGAAAGCTTGTATAGACTGGGATATCACCTTCAGTTGGTTGCTATTAGTGCAGAGATGTTTTGAATGAAAACGTATGGGATTTTACACGAGTTTGATTCTTTGAAGGTTTTTGGGACTGAATAAAGAGTATAAACAAGTGGAATTTAAGGGGGCTGATCCCATAGAGCTTCATGGAGGTCTAGAAATGCATCGAACCAAGAGGCAAGTTGCTGTATTAATAACAGTTTGTGTTTCATTTGTTTATTTATTTGATTTACGGAGGTTCGTTTTCGTGAGAGAGGTTGAGGATTAGCATCACCCCTGTTTGTCTGGCCTCTTTGGAGGGACTAGGCTGGAGGATTATGGGTAATGTGGTCTTCACAGTTTTATTTTATGTTGTTGTTATTTTATTTTATTTTTTCAATTTATTTGTGTCATAAGTGATAGTGGACTACATATTAAACAGAACGAAGTACATTGTAACAGGGAACCTTTTGGCAACCAGACACACATGAAATCAATTGTAGAGTAAATCTGTCAATGTCTATTATATGGATGAACTTCTTGGGAAAAAAAAATAAAAAATATATATATATATATATATATATAAATATACATATATTGCAAAAAAAATCAGTTATGATGACCTGTGTTTATTGTTCCAAGTTAGAAATTAAAATGTGTGTGTGTGTGTGTGTGTGTGTGTGTTTGAAAACAATGACAACGTAAAAAAAATAAATATATAATAAAAATGGGTCTGTGTTGTTGTTTTTTTAATAACTCTTATATAAAGTATCAAAGATATTATTGTATTATGATTATGTATTTAGGAACATATAAGCTGTGTTTTTTAGTAATCTTCTATTAAACATGGCCAGCTCCAGCATTTGGAGAGGATTTTTACACTATCACAGAATGAAAAGGTAAGACGTTTATAAAATACAAGTAACTATTCACTACTGCGTCACTGTTGCATAAACTATTCATTCTAAGAAAACGTTTCCGAGATGGAACAACAGAAATACCATGGTTATCTGGTCATGTTCTGCGGTGGAAGTACATTGAGTTACATGTATATGCATTCAGAACAGTTTTAATTGCTTCTATAAAACAGTTCAATAAACAATAAGTTAATATCGAGCATTAACTTACCTTAATTTTGTATGCCTAGGCAAATCATAATTATGATATTAAAAGTCAAAGTTATGATATGGGAAAGTAAAAAATATGACAAAATCTAAATTATTTTATAAAATTGTATAATATTTGAAACTGACATAAAGTCATAATTTTGACACAAAAGCTGAAATTATGACCAAAAAAATTTAATAATTACGATAATATACAAATAATACAAATAACACAAAAGTCAAAAAACGTATCTGGTCATGTTCTGCGGTGGAAGTACATTGAGTTACATGTATATGCATTCAGAACAGTTTTAATTGCTTCTATAAAACAGTTCAATAAACAATAAGTTAATATCGAGCATTAACTTACCTTAATTTTGTATGCCTAGGCAAATCATAATTATGATATTAAAAGTCAAAGTTATGATATGGGAAAGTAAAAAATATGACAAAATCTAAATTATTTTATAAAATTGTATAATATTTGAAACTGACATAAAGTCATAATTTTGACACAAAAGCTGAAATTATGACCAAAAAATTTTAATAATTACGATAATATACAAATAATACAAATAACACAAAAGTCAAAAACTTTGAAATTATGAGACAAAGATTATGACAGTCAAAAGCATGTCTTAATACATTTCTATGTCATAATAACCTCATAATCTCAATTTTTATCTCAATTTTAAAACAGTCATCACCTACTGACGCAAATATATAACCTGCAGAATCCCCCCACCCCCCAATAATGCACAGTCAGGAATTTGTACAGACAGCTGTTTATTATCATGAAATACCATCTTCAGGGTGATTAAAAAATACATAAATCGTATCACTCGGCCAGAGTTTATGACTGGCTGACTGTAATATCCCGTGCCATTTTATTACCATATGATACATGATGTCATAGTCAGCCTAAACACTGACCACATGTGAAATTAATAATTGCAAATAATAATTAACTCCTCTAAATAATAGCATCCTGTCACGGTTGCAATGTGTTCAAAGCACTTAACACATGTGTCCAGCTGTGATCAACTTCCACCGCGTCTTTGAGCAGCAATCTTCAACATGAGACAGAGTAAACGCAGGCATGGCCCTCACACGCCCTCATGTGTCAGCTGCAGGTGGACGGACACGCTCAGTACGCTCAGTCCGCTCAGTACGCTCCAACACGAGGAACGAAGCATGCGGCTCCCAACCATAGAGTGCGCTGAAGATGTAACCACCGAAAAGAAGACGCGCAGTTACAAACGGTAGCGTTTCAACTACGCATACGTAATTATTCACAGAATCATAGCCTTATTTATTTGACTTTTATTTAAAAAATGTCAGTGTATTAGTCTTATATAGTATAAGAAAAAAGCCCTTATGCGCCTCTACAGCAGTTAGTACGGTTTGGAAAAGAGCAAATTAGGTCTTGTTGTTCCCTCAAGTCCACACAATTCAGATGGAGGCTTCGCTACAACGTGACAAAGCAGCGCCGAGCATTCGTAGCCCTGCCCACATGTCCAATAGCAGCGCGAGTTTCTCTTTGAGGGGCGGGGTTTATGCTTTGCAGGCGGGGTGATGGCAGGTTAGGAGCCAACGAGAGATGGTTTCGGGAGTTGCTCGTTACACGTGAAATGGTGTCCGTACACGGGTTAACATCAGACAAGACCCGAGTTGCAGTACTGAGCTACATTGCACATGCGTCTATCCGTGTACAAGCTCTGAAAAGAAGCCTAAACTTCACTTCAGAGCAACTGAAATATGTTTATAAGGTAAGAAAAGCTGCTTTTTGTTCTAATAGTTGCATATATATATATATATATATATACACACACAAAATAGGGCAAAAAATGAAAAGCATGCTGTGTGCTATATAATATGTCACGTATAATAAATTTTTTCATTGACCCTCCAGCTTTAAAATGTGTTAAGTACATGGCTCTGAACATCAAATATAATTATTTTAAGGACACTGCATCATATTGACTGTATCAAAACAAGTGAATGTAAATACATCAGAGTGGTTCTTTAATGTCATTATAGGCCAGGATTAAAATGCAACACTCAACATTTATACAATGTGTGACAGAACTCACTATCCTCTGTGTGCATCTTGAAATTTTTCATGTCTCTTCATATCTTCAGGTGTGCAATTGTTGCTTATCCTGTTTTTATTATTATTTCCCACCAGATGGTTTGCAACTTTAAGGACGTTTAAGCAGAAACATCTAGGACAAACAAAGAAAAGTTTCTCGGCCGTACCTATGTTTTAGCACAGCAGATATTTAGGATAACCAAAGAGTTCCCATGCCCTGCTCTGTCAGAAGGTCCCTTACAGATGCACAAGACAGATAATATATACAGTTATTCTGCTTCATTATGAGTAATGACAGCTTTCAAACACCAGTGACCTATGGCGCTCGTAGAGGGAAGGGAACAACATATAAGGATGAAGGGGAAGCCCACAGCAATGCTTCTCCCAGAATGATCAACAGCCAGTCCATTTGTCCCAGGCTGGACATTTCAACAGCACCCCAGCTGACACACTCTGATGACACGGATGCCCACTCCAGCGAGAATGACTCGGCCGAGAGGGAGAGCGAAGGACACATGGGACGAGAAACATCCACGTGCAGCTCTCACAACAGAAAGGGTTCAACCACAGAGACTACGGAAAGCAAGAGGTATGTGATATTTAAACTGAAATCTGTTTAACATGACTTTTATGTGGTAGGAAGATGGTTAAATTAATGTTATAAGTAGTTTTTCCCAGTGTCTGTTTGTATTTACTGTATGTATGAATACGTATACATTGCCGTTTAAAAGTTTGAATCAAGCAATTGATACTTTTATTCGGCAAAGACAAATAAATTATGTTCTTATGAACTTTCTATTCCTCAAAGAATCCTGAAAATCATGTATCTTGGTTTCTACAAAAAAAATTAAGCACAAATGTTTTCAACAATAATAATAATGATAAGAAAATGTTTCTTGAGAATGATTTCTGAAGGATCATGTGACATTGAACACTGGATTAATGCCTGTAATAATTCAGCTTTGGATCACAGGAATAACGTATATTTTAAAGTGTAATGATATTTTGCAGTTTTTGATCAAATAAACACAGCCTTGGTAAACATAAGAGGCTTTAAAAAAAAAAAAAAAAAAACATTCAAAAATCTTGCCAACCCCAAACTTTTAAACTGTGGGTGTACACATATACAGATAAAATAGCTTGAATGCCATTGCAATGCAGAGTCATTATGGATACAAATCTTAGTCAAATGTATGAGTGTAAACCTGTTACTTGTCTTTGAACCACTTTATTCAGCAAAGAGATAAAAAAACAATGTGTATGCCTGAGGAGCTCTGACCTATATATATCTCACACATTCAGTTATTTAGTTTACTCCCGAAAAACCTTTTCTTTTGGAACTGGTTGAGGCGTTGGCATGATGACGCTTCACTTGGTGCAGATTAAAATTGCATAGTACATGCAGTAATTTTTTGGAACAAGACTGGTATTTGGTCATGTTCATTTTAATATTATCGGACAATATCTGTGCCAGATTGGCTAATTGACGGAAATGGCCAGAACTAGTATCAGCTCCAAAATCATGTATTTTAGAACTTGTCATTGCTGAAATGAAATTATTTAATTTTTAAATTGGAAATGTGAAATCCTGTTTTCTGATAGATAAATAAATTGTATTAGAAATACTGGCTAATTTCGCCCATTAAAATGTCTCTCCCCAGCTCAAACGGAAACAGTCCCTCCCCTCCTAGCAGCTCGGTTTCGTACAGTCTTTTGAGTGGCAGCTCGTCCCAAGCACCCAGCGGTGACCAGCCAGCCCGGCTGGAGACCCAGAGAGAGCTGCTGAAAGCCCTGCGTGAGCTAAAGATTCGCGTGCCGGCAGAATGGCGCAGGAAGGGGCGATCAAGCACCCTAGCCTCCTTGCAGTACGCACTTAACTGTGTCAAACAAGTCCGGGGTGAGTAGAAAACTGAAACTTTAATTGCATTTTCTTGTACCAGCGTGTGTGTGCCAATAAAAGGGTGTGTTGTGTTCATCTGTAGCTAATCAAGAATACTACCATCAGTGGAGTGTGGAAGAGAGTCATGGGTGTTGTTTGGACCTGTCGTCGTTTACTATTGAAGAGTTACACCCAGAGTACACCCTTCAAAACATGGTATGACTAGACAAGTTACCTAATCATACACATCCGGTTGTGAGTCTTCAGAAGAATCTAACGCATTCATTCTTTCTCTGTTCTATCTTAGGACACGTTCTCTGTGGCAGTGTCGTTCCTCTCTGGTAAAGTGGTGTATATCTCATCCCAGGCGGCCTCTCTGCTGCGCTGTAAACCCGAGAGGCTGCAGGGAGCCGTTTTTTCAGAGCTGCTCGCACCTCAGGATGTCAGCACGTTTTACAGCAGCACCGCTCCCTGTCGTCTGCCGCCGTGGTCCTCCTGCGCAGGCACTAGTATGTGGAAGTTTATTGACTGTGTGAATATAGCAACAAAGCAGAGATCACAGTACATTTTGTAAATCAGTTACAGATCGTTTTATTCGCCATAGACTGTTATAAAGCTGCCAGGCACATGTTTTTGTCCTCAGCTGTTTATATTGGCAAACTGCAAGGAATTTTGATGGGGGTGTATTTCTGAGGTATATTGTTTTATGGGTATAGTACTGAAACTTTATTGGTCAAAAGTATTGTCCCACAAAGGTGTATATTAAAGGTGCAATATGGAATTTTTATATCCCTACTGGTACCAAATGGAATTGGTAACAGAAAATAATAACAGATTTCCCAAATACCATCTTCCATTGTTCTGACAAAAAGGTATTCCTGTTACTTAAAAAGAAATGAACATTAACTGATATGAAATAAAAAGTAAAAAGCAAACAAACAAAAAAGGCAAGGCAACATGTCTCATTTCCATTTAATTTACAGTGAAGTACTAAAATAACTAAAAATAAACTTTAAAAAAACATATACAGATACAAAATACAGACATATTTAAAAAAAACACAAAAACTGATAAAAATTACAAAAACGCACAACATAATTACTAAAATTTAAAATGACAAAGAAAATGGAAAATAAAACGTAATTCAAAATATTAATAAGAACTTTAATAATGTATTAAAGGGATAGTTCACCCAAAAATGAAAATTAGCCCATGATTTACTCAAGCCATCCTAGGTGTATATGTTTTTCTTCTTTCAGACTAATACAATCTGAGTTATATAAAAAAAAATAGATTTTGTTGCTTCATACAGCATTTTGCTGTTATAGACAACTGAAAAATTACTTCTTCAATCATCAAATTCACTTAGTTAGGATGCGCTATAATGGTAAAAATTTGTAGTTATTTTTTAAAGATTGCCCAAATTTATGCTGAGAAAATGAGTATTTATTAAAGCCTCATTTGTGTACAGCCTCACAGGTGGACTGTACAGAGGAAAAGTCAATGTTTTGTCGGATCAGCAGAGGTAGGGACAGCGATGGAGAAGTGAAGTATTACCCCTTCCGTCTCACGCCATATCAGCTGACCCTGAGGGACTCCGATACGTCCCAACCTGAGCCCTGCTGCCTCCTTATCGCTGAGAGAGTTCACTCCGGCTACGAGGGTAAAGCAAGACTGTGTCAATGTCAAATACTTCACCATTCAAAAGTTTGGGGTCAGTAGGATTTAAAATATTTTGGGATTTAATGTTTTTTCAGCAAGGACTAGTAAAAACTTGTTATATAAATGATGTTTTCACAAAAATATTAAGCAGCATCAAATAAATACAGCCATGGCGAGCATTAGACTTCTTACAGAAACATTTAAAAAATCTTACCAACCCCAAACTTTTGATTGGTAGTTTACTTAGTGTGTTAGAAATCTGAAACTGTCTCACTGTTATGAAAGTATAATCTTAACACTTAAATAATATGCATGTTGAAAAAAACTGGCCTTTTTCACTGTTTCATCTAATAAGAATAAAAATTAAAAATAACATTTCTTAATTCGTCTTTTCAATTATTGAAAGCACTAGTAAACGTGCATGTAATTGAAAAATCAATCAGACTTACTGTATATAAGTGTAAGATGACACTTAATTAAGCATACTTTGCACTTGGTTCTTGTTTTCTATGTCTGTTCTAATGTGTTTCCGTGTTTTTACCTAAAAGCACCTCGTATCCCAGCAGACAAGAGAATTTTTACCACCAGTCACACCCCAAACTGTCTGTTCCAAGAGATTGATGAAAGGTTTGCATTTTTACCTAGAGCTGTCTCACATGTTTACTCTCTATGTCTCTTCTGAACAGCTGCATAAACCTCTGCTCTCATTTGCAGGGCAGTGCCATTATTAGGTTACTTGCCTCAGGACTTAGTTGGGAAGCCGGTGCTTATTTACCTGCATCCAGAAGATAGACTCCTTATGGTGGCCATCCACAAAAAAAGTGAGTAGCTCATTCTGGATACAGGCACGATTCAATGGTGTATATGTGTGCAGCAGAATTAATTGATATAGTTTCCCTTCATCAGTTCTCCAGTTTGCAGGGCAGCCGTTTGACCACTCGCCCCTGCGCATGCGTGCACGAAGTGGGGAGTACTTGACCCTCGACACCAGCTGGTCATCCTTTATCAACCCCTGGAGCAGGAAGGTGGCTTTCATAGTGGGACGCCACAAAGTTCGAACGTAAGTGGCTGCACTTTATATAGCAATCAAACAAGCAAAACAAATAAAAAAATCAAAATCTAATCAACCGCATAGCAACGCCCTGGCAGCCACTCTTATGACATACTCATTAACTAAACCTGATATCTACTTTTAAGTGGTCTAGTGGTTTAACGGATTACAAAACTCATAGGTCAGATCATATTACGGTTTTTGAGTCACGGATCGGATCTTTTGTTGGATCGGCAAGAAAACAAGATATTTCAAAGTACTTTGCTTTCCATTTATTACTTGAAGCTAAGCACTTCTTCGATATCACAGCAAAAACTACTAGCCTAAGAAAGTTCAAAGATGATTAAAGACAAGTTAGCCTCTCTTCCTGTGTGCGCGGCTGTGCGCATAGAAAACAGCGCGCGAGTAGCGAATCAAGTTCTCTTGCGCTGGAATGGTTTAAAATCGCTTGAGTGTGTAAACACGTTTCACTCTATTATGGTGAAATTTTGCAATTAATCCACGGATCACATGCGTGCTGAACCATACGGATCAACTACGATCCATTCAACCCCTAAAGTGGTCCCACAAAACCTGTCTACCATCCCTTCCTTTCTGTAGGAGTCCACTGAATGAGGACGTGTTCACTGCCCTGGAGGACGGGGAGGTGAGAACCATGTCCCCAGATGTACCACAGCTCAATGAGCTGATCCACAGGGTCCTGGTGCAGCCCGTTCATGCCGGCAGCTCACAGGGGTACGGCAGCCTGGGCAGCAGTGGCTCGCACGAGCATCAGCAAAGCGCCACTTCCTCCTCTGAGAGTAACGGGCATGCTTCCGAGGACCAGATCAAGCCTAGGAAACCAGTAAGGGCGTTTATCTTTTTTCAGTTCAGATGTACACATAACAGTATTGAACATTACATAATGAAATAAACACCAACTTACACTAACGTGCAATGTGCCAACCTTTATTTCCTCATTTCTTTCTAGATGACGTTTGAGCAGATTTGTCAAGACATGCACATGGTAAAGGCCAATGGACAGCAGGTCTTCATTGACTCCCGAAACCGGCCGCCAGCTCTCAAACAGAGTAGCTTAGGTAAACATTGCTGATATGTCAGTAATAATGACCTGACTTTATCTATTTAGCCAGAGGTCACATGCTTGTTATCACATTTGAAGTGACCTGATTCCTGTCATATATTAGAAGCACTGGCAAGTGCAGCAGATACAGCAGAGGCCTCTGCTAGAGAAGGTCTTGCAAGTTTAGCGCTGTCCAGTCCACCCAGGAAGGAGCTGCCCTACTCGTACCAGCAGATCAACTGTTTGGACAACATCATAAGGTGAGTCGGTGTGTCCGCCTGTACTAGTTAAAAGGATTTGTGTGCTTTTATTTTTATTTCTCCAATTCCATCTTATTTTAAAAGAGAAAAGACAGGTGAAGATTGAATAATAATTGATAGGTATAGTATGTAAGGTGTGTGTATTGGATATATGGTCTCATTCTTTCACTGTTTTTTTTCAGATATCTGGAGAGCTTTAATGTCCCTGGCACAGTGAAGAGGAAGTGTGGTTCATCTTCCTGTACCACGTCTTCTACCTCTGATGATGATAAACAAAGAGAAGGAGCTGGAGCAGCTGAAGGTCAGTAAAGGATTGCTACAGGAAAATGGGATATTCACCCAGCACATCTTATAAGTATTCAGAAAGTCAGAGACAAAGAAGCAGACTGATACAACCAACCACTATTGGTATTCTTTCAGTATCAGCTAATAACTGTGCATGTTCTGTGTGTAAATGTATGGAATTAAAGTTCACTCTTCCATTTAGACATAGCAGAGACTCTTGTGGTGACCGAGGGTTCGAAGGTTGTCCCTGCAGCACCAGCACACCCCCTAACCCCTCTGGCTCTGCACTGCAAGGCTGAAAGTGTTGTCTCGGCCACTTCCCTGTGTAGTTTTAGCAGCACCATTGTTCACGTTGGTGACAAGAAGCCACCTGAATCAGGTCTGAACACTTTTTCTAGGCTAATCTTGTAATTGACCTATATACATGTAGGCCTGTCACGATAACAACTTTTTGTTGTGCGATATATTGCCCAAGAAATAATTGCGATAAGCGATATAATTGTAATTTTAAAGACCATTTTATTCTATTGAATATAAAAGCATAATAATGCAAGAAGACCTACACCAGGGGTGCCCAACCCTGCTCCTGGCGATCGACTGTCCTGCAAAGTTCAGCTCCAACCCTAATCAAACACACCTGAAGCAACTAATTAAGGTATTCAGGATCACTTTAACTTTAAAAATTAAAGGCAGGTGTGTTTGATTAGAGTTGGAGCTAAACTTTGCAGGACAGTCGATCGCCAGGAGCAAGGTTGGGCACCCCTGGCCTACACACTTCCAAATGACAACAAACTTAAAATTTTTAAGAATATTTATATCATGGAAATTAAGTATCAAAATTTTAGATGCCTTAAAAAACCTGAATAAATAGTAAATAAACATTTTCTAACAAAAAAGTGCAAAGTAGAAAAAAAGAAAAATGCACAAAGAACTTGTATGGAGATTTTTCCATCTACATATTTTTCCCTGACATTTTCTCTGTAAATTAAGGGTGCACACTATTGCTGAAAAACACAATCACTACTTAGCAGTCAGATGTCCGTATGCACAAAGGCACAGATCCCTAAACTAGACCATATCTGCAGATAGAACTTTGTTTGTAGAAGCATTTTTTTACTTGAGCTAGCACCTCATGACTGCATCATGTTATGTACGAGAAGCTGCAAAAGACACAGGCGCCAGTGGAATGTACAAAACATGGTGACATTAATTATTAAGTAAATATAATGGGCGATATATTGCGTCACCAAAAATGATTGAGGTCATGTACATACATGCGCGATAAGTCGATATATTGATTATTGCGACAGGCCTATATACATGGTTTGTCTTATATTCCATTAAATGACAGACTTAGCAATCTCAAAGCAAACAATCTACTCCATTTGATCTACATCCAGACATTGTTATGATGGAGGAGCTGCCAACCTCTGTCACCTCTCCCATGCCCATGAACCCCCAGCAGGCCGTGTCCCCCACTGCTGCTGTTCCTGAGAAAGAAAAGGAGAAGGAGAGAAGAGGTGGAGGTAATACAGGGAAGGGCCTCACAAAGGCGGTGTTATCTGCCCATACCCAGCAAGAAGAGCAAGCTTTCCTCAGCCGTTTCAGAGACATCAGCCATCTGCAGATGGTCCAACCCAGCGGGCCACCACAGCGCAGACACACGTCTACACCTGGGGCAAAAGGTAGCCATTGTAGAGTTGTTCACAGGTTGAATTCCAGTGCAAAAAATGGCTTATCTTATTTAGTATTTTTATCTCGTTTCTAGTCAAAATATCTAAAAATTCTTAAATCAAGATAATTTTACTAGATAAGCCAAGTGACTTAAGATATTTATTCTTGTTTCCAGGGGGAAAAAAACTAAATTAAGTGCATTTTGCTTAAAACAAGTAAAATGATCTTGTTTTAAGAATATTTTACTTACCCAACATAATTTTACTTGTTTTAAGCAAAATGCACTTAATTTAGTTTTTTTCCCCCTGGAAACAAGAATAAATATCTTAAGTCACTTGGCTTATCTAGTAAAAGTATCTTGATTTAAGAATCTTTAGATATTTTGACTAGAAACAAGACAAAAATACTAAGTAAGATATGCCATTTTTTGCAGTGTTGTCTGTCTGACTTTCTTTACCTTCGCCTTTAATATTTGGCTTGTGCCGTCTAGGAGTGAACAGCTCCCAGAACTATCCTTCTGTGGGCAACAGCAGCAGTCGTCAGCATGGTAGAGGAGGGAAAAGACTGAAACACCAAGTAGATGGCAACATACCAGACAGTCCCTCCCCCTCTGGGTCTAGCCCCTATAGAGGATCCAATCCTGTAGCAATAAGACCCAACCTCTCCTCAGTCCAGCAATCTTCCACTTCTTGGCCACCATCTGCGGCATCCCAGACTAGCAGTACTCCCATGATGACCTCCTTTCCCCCAGGCTACATGCCTATGTTCCCCATTTCATCACCTTTCTCAATGCCCCAAATGGGAACAGATCATTCCTTGCAAGAGGGAGTCCCTAGATTCCCCATGCAAGGCTTTCCTCCAGTGATGCCACCAGTCATGACCTTCATGTTGCCCAACTATATGTTTCCACAACTCTGTAATACAGGACCACAGTTGAACCCAGCCAACTCGCAGCTTGTTGGGCAACTGCCTGCCCAAATGAACCCCTTGGGCCAGTTTCCTTCCTCTATTATTGGTTTACCGTCGTTCAATCCTGCAATGGGACAGTTCAATCCATTGGGCTCCCAAATGAATCCTGCCATGCCTACAATGATTCCCCAGCAATTCTACAACCCAAGTCCCCTGTTCACTTTCCCCAACTCTCCATCAGTGCCAGCAGTAAATACCAATACTGCGCCACATGGGCAGTCTCGCTCCAGCACACCCCAGTCCACTGGGCAACAGGCTGGCGAGAGGGAAGGGTCTGGATCTCCTCTGTTTCCATCCCGATGCTCCTCCCCACTCAATCTTTTACAACTTGAGGAATTGCAAAGCAACCGAACGGACACTATGCAACAGACTCCACCCCCAGGAGGTGGAGGAACACAAGGGGGCGGGACTGTGGTGCAAAATTCCAGCAATCGCAGCAACACCAAAGATGGCAAACTCAATGACAGTGTAAGTATTAAGAACCTTTAAAAACTCTTTGTTTTTCATTACCTAGCTTCTTTGCTAACTTTAGTTAACTTCCTTTAGTCTGAAGTCAATGAGTCCAACCAGGATGCCACGTCGACCTCCAGTGACATGCTGGACCTACTGCTGCAAGAGGATTCCCGCTCGGGCACCGGCTCCGCTGCCTCAGGCTCTGGGTCATCAGGGTCAGGGTCATTCGGATCTGGATCGAATGGGTGTAGCACATCTGGAAGTGGCACTAGTGAGTAATTTACTCATGAATGCTTTATTCTTAAAGTTATAGATCACACAAATCTCATACTCATCCTTATATCATTATAAACCTGTATGACTTTATTTGTGTGGTGGAACATAAATGGAGAAATTCTGAAGAATTGTACTGGTTGTTTTTAACCATGCCTGTTTTTTTCTTTGGACTTTTTGATCTCAGGGAGCAGTAATACTAGCAAGTACTTTGGAAGCATTGACTCATCAGAGAATGATCACAATCATAAACCAGCACCTAAAGATATTGGAGGGGAACAGTTCATAAAGTTTGTCCTACAGGACCCCATCTGGCTCCTCATGGCGAACACGGATGACAAAGTCATGATGACATACCAGATTCCCGTCAAGTAAGGCCATTTTACCAGATTGCTTAGTAACCCAATCACATTCTAGCCTAACCTAAATGAATATCAGCTTTGTTTTGACTACAACTCCTGGAAATCTATCCAAGCAAACTTAGTTCTAAGAGTTTAATTCCAACTCTGTTCTGACTCCTTTGCCTGTTATTTACAAATAGCAAAAATCATGTCCAAAGACCTTGATTATTTGGTTCTGGTGTTCTTGATTGAGGTGAAACAAATTTTGAGTTAAAGTCCTTAATTATGAGTTTGGATATCATAATTAAAATGTGAAGTTGGTGGGAATATAAATGACTCACTGGACAAATTTATATACTTAAAAGAAGTAGACTTTAGTGCAGCACAAACTACAGTATGCCAGAAGAGGACATTCATTTGTATTTGTGTGTGTTTGTGTGTGTGTGTACAGAGACAGAGAATCAGTACTGAAAGAAGATAGAGATGCCCTAAAAGCTGTTCAGAAGCATCAGCCTCATTTTACTGAGGAGCAGAAGAAAGAGTTAACTCAGGTCCACCCTTGGTTTCAAACCGGCAGCCTACCAAAGGCCATCAATGTTACAGTAAGTAGCTCTTAACAAAAAAACAAAAATACAAAGGCTATTTCAGAAAGTAGGTACCAAAATGCCACTGCTTTCTAGTTCTGTGCAGATTCTATTGCAGTTCTCACTGCATCTTTTAAAAAATGAGGTAAATACCCAGAATGCCTTGCGACAAGCTCTGCCAACTCTAAATATGTAGTGTACTGAACAATATTGAAAGAAAATGGTTAAATCTAGTTAAAAATTACTATTTTATTCAATATTTTTATGCCGTTTAAAGTATTGTTAGCTTAGCAGCATGCTAACATGCAGTAGTGCTATTTTATGTATCTTACGTGCAAGTTATTTCATTTCTTCACAGTCTTGCACAGGATGTGAATCCCCCCCAGATTCCTCGTTTCTTACTCCATTCGATTTGGACTTTCATGAGATGGCTCTCAGCATGGTTTTGAGAGAAGAGGCCAAACAACAAGATAAACTTATCACAGCTGAAACAGCCTTTCCCTTGAGCCCACCTTCATCTGATAATGAACAGAGAGACCATCAGACCAGCTCAAGCGCTTAGAAGTGGGCCATGGAGGAGGTGGAAGTGACATCGTCAGCAAAGGTGAAGCAGGACTGCAGACTGCTGGACAGTGATTGGTTGCCTGCCTCATAGACTTTTGGGACCAAGTTCAATTTGGACCAAGTTCAAAGGGTAGAAGTTTTATAATCAGAATGTATGGCTCATTTTTACATAATTCTTTAAAACTACGAATAATTTGTAGCTTTATAACCAGGCCTCTGAATAATAAAAGGAAGAAGGGAACAAAAAACTTTCGTAGCTTATAGGAGCACATTTTGAATGTCAACCTGTTGCACATGGTGGATGTTGTTGTTGTTGCACTATGTTCTGCTTCCAGGTTATTCATGAGTTTGCATGGTATTATCTATCCTATGACATGCACTGTTTCATAATTATTCATGACACCATGTGACCTTTTCCTATTACAGCTTTATAGAACGGGACGAGGAATTTATGTTTTAATTTCACACAAGTTTGAAGTTAGATGTGGTCTGACACTCTGCCTTTTTTTTTTTACTTACACTGTTGCAGTATGGGTTTCCAGCCTCTAACCTTTCCACAAGGTTCCCGGAAATTGTGGATGGGAAAAATAGGTTCCAGTCTGACCCTAAAAGCTTGCTGGTCTGTAACCAAGAAACCTGCATTAGGGAAATGTTGATGTCTTTGACAGTCTCATTGAGCAATGTAATAACGTTTGTTTTCAGTTGGTTAATTTGCATTTTATTTCTCCTGGCCGAGAACTGGGTCTGCCACCAGAACGCAAAGTATTTTGGTGGAAAAGAAGCATGATAAGCCAGAAATATTTTCTAGACAAATTGCCAAAACATTGCAAGTCGTTGTCCAGCTTGTACATATTTTTACTTTTTTTTTGCGTTACAGTGAAAGTAACTAACCTCAGTATTCAAGGGGGCGAGTTGCCTTCAAATGTTTGTTTTATGTTGTGGTTTTGAATTGCTGACTTAGACATTCAAAATGAATTGACGCACAAAATTACGATTGTGTGCTAAAAGTATTTGCGTTCTTGTTGCACTTATGTTGTTTAGGTCCATCATGTCAGCATCACAAACCCCATTCTTTTCTAGTAGCCTTAAAATATGTATTTATTTGTCCATATCAGAATAACAGGATATGGTTTAAAAAAGAAAATGTAAAATATGTATTTTGATGTGTGCCGTTTTGAATCACTGCACACATTTTAAAAAGCTTTTGAAGTCCATAAAATGGAAATAATTGTCTGGCAGAGAATATTGCTCTGTTTTGACAGTTAATTTGCCCTTATTTTTAAGAGCAATACAATTACATTTTAAAGCCTCTCAGATGAGCTAGTGTCTTGTTTAGTTCCACAACAAATGCAGGACTGCATTATTTATAAACCTAATTTATGGTTTAAAAAAAACAAGACAACTACTTCACTTTTTTCCCCCCCTTGCCCTCAGATTTATTTGTGAGGGTTTTTCAAAAGCTTTTCTGTGAAAGCAGACTGGCCCAATCAGTTTACATGCAGTACTGTTCTGTTTAAAGCTTCTGTTGAATGTGCAGGAATTGGAAATTAATTTTGTACAATTGCTGGACCTGGAGTCAATCTTTTTTTTTTTTTACTTAAACATTCTTGTAAGTTTTATTTTATCTTTTACTTTGAACATAAATAAATATGTTTTTAGTAATCTGTTTTGGCAACCTGTGAGTTTTTCTTCATTAACTTGACTGAATTGTTTTTCTTAGCCACTAGAGGGTGTAGTAACATATCTAGCAACATCCACAATTGTTTTCACATTGCTTGAATTATCTTCACCCAAAACAAATATTTCCAAGATTTTGACTCCTCTTTCATTTTCCAAAGGCAAACAATTTTCACAGCCCAGGTTGTTGATATGAATGCATGTATTTGTGTCTGAGCAAGGCAACTTAAGGTGAAAGGGAGCATTCCACTTTCTCTGCCGACTTTCCTAAGCTTAAATCTGTAGTTTCCCTCAGCTCAAGAATGCAGTTCAGACTGTCTCATGACTCTCGTCTCCATATCTCAAACTGTCCAGAGTAGCAAAACTGTCAGGTTTCTGTAAACTCTTCTAGTTAATCTCTGTGAATATTTACATAGACCTCTTTGAAAAATCTGAGATGGAGAAAAAAGAAGCAAGGAACTGTATGCTGTTGACATTGTGTGATAGATTGTTTCTTATTCAAACCGTAATGAGAGAGGAGATGACTGTAGTGGCATGTTTCATCCCAACAAACTGTCTGCGTAATGAGTAATGTCAGTTCTGCATGGCAGTTCACTTTTCATTCATATCAACAGACTATTAAACTCTTTGTGAGAGTTTTTCCTGTCAACCCCCATTTTTTAAAATAGGCATGCAGGTGCACTATCCAAACTTAAATTGTTGTAATTTATGAACACTTTGGAATACAGACATAAGACTCTTTTTAAAGAAGAAAATCAGCAGATTATTGCAAAAGTGGAATTTAAAAAAATGTATAAAAAAAAGTTATGGTAGTTTAAATTTACTGTAAAGAAAATGCACTATTGTATTTTATTTTATATATAATAAATATTTTACATAAGTTTTACACTAAAATTATAAAATAAAATTATAGCCTTGTGTCTAAAGTTATGTTCCAAATTTGAAGTTGATATGAAAAAAATGGAGGTTCCTGTGAGATTTTATTTAGGGCGTCATACCACAAATAGCCACCGGGTGCCATCCAAACTCCATAGAATTTTTTTAATGCATTTTTCTGTCACAAATGTCTAGATTTCTCGGTCAATATTACTTCTATCTCAAAATAACCACCAAATATGGTATCCTGAGACTCAGACCTTTTCAATTATATGTTTTTTGTCAAGATTATAAAAAGTTTTGATTCTAAAAGACCGTAATGCATTTTGTAATGACACTTGACACCGCCCACTAAGGGGGAGGAGACCGCCAAAAGATTTTAAAGTACCATTTCCATGGTAACGCAATGTCCGATTTCAAAATGCTTCTAAGCTTTCAAATGATGTATGATTTATGATGTTTACTAAAAGATTTGATAAAGAAAAAGGACAAAAAAAAAAGAGTGCCAAGCGTCCCACAGGTGGGACGGTGACAGTTAAGGGGTTAAAGAAATCTCACCCTCGTGTCATTCAAGACCCGTTTTCTTTCTTCCACTGAGCATAAAAGGAGATATTTTGAAGAATGTTCATGCTGCTCTTTTCCCTACAGTGACAGTGAAAGGTGACCAGGAGCTATCAAGCTCCAAAAAGCACCTTAAAAATCAAGACATTGTGCCATATTTGACACCAATAACACTAAACACCAGTGGTACCTGAATTTGGTATCTGAACAGTTAGTTTAAGACATAAGTTTTACATTTCTGAAGAGCTAATGAATTTTAAAAGCTTTGGTAAAATTTTCAGTGAATAATTACTAAAATTCTATATGTTCTTCAGACAAAGCAATTGTACAGTGTAAAAAAAATTATCAGAATTTTGATGATAAAACCTGTTTGATTAAGAGTAAATGTCCTTACTCTATATGGTTAAAAACTGTAATGGTACAGTTTTTTATTATATGAAAAAGAGTAGCATGAACATTCTTCAAAATATCTCCTTTTGTATTTCACAGAAGGCATACAGGTTTGGAATGGCATTAAGGATGGATAAATAATGACAGACTTTTAATTCTTTAAAAAGTCTTGTTGTAGCCTTGTTTAACATGTCAGGGCATAATAATTCACTACTCCTACATTTTCCATACTTAATACATTTCATATTCATAAATTCATGTTCTACTGCTAAATGTAATGATGAAATATCTGAATTGCGAAACCTCCCCCAAAAAGACATCTCTGTAAATTCATGTTTTTTCCATTTCAAGACCTCCATGTATAAATGATACATCCCCCACCATAGGATTCTATATGGTTAAAAACTGTAATGGTACAGTTTTTTATTATATGAAAAAGAGTAGCATGAACATTCTTCAAAATATCTCCTTTTGTATTTCACAGAAGGCATACAGGTTTGGAATGGCATTAAGGATGGATAAATAATGACAGACTTTTAATTCTTTAAAAAGTCTTGTTGTAGCCTTGTTTAACATGTCAGGGCATAATAATTCACTACTCCTACATTTTCCATACTTAATACATTTCATATTCATAAATTCATGTTCTACTGCTAAATGTAATGATGAAATATCTGAATTGCGAAACCTCCCCCAAAAAGACTTGCATCTCTGTAAATTCATGTTTTTTCCATTTCAAGACCTCCATGTATAAATGATACATCCCCCACCATAGGACAGAATTAGAGACCCAATGAGAAATCAACTGAGACTTGGGCCATTTCTCATCGGGTCTCTAATTCAGTCCTATCCCTTTGCCAAGAATACAGTTTGATGGATTGTTTTTGCAGTAATACTCAAACCTTTGACCTTCCTCCAGGTCGTCAAGCCATTGTTGACTCAACACCACTCTCCTCCCTCCCTCGTCACCCGTCAGCCAGGCTTCACACTCCCTCCACCCCCCAGCAAAGTCCCACGTCACCACATTCTTGTGCTGTTGCCTGTCATCACAACTCCAATCACATCCCAGAGAGCACAAGCACAACACACAGTTAGCAGCATCTACAATGGATTCACATGATACAGTTTAAATGTGTTTTCATTACTGTGTAATTTTGGCTTTGTACTTTGCTAACAATGCTTAGGTTTACTGTAGATCTTTTCCTTCGTTCATTAATTAAACTGTGGTGACTAGATGTCCTCATCCTTTGAGAACTGCTGATCTGCTGTGATCTGGGTTTTATGTGAATGTCAATTCTTCAAACAACATGACTCATTCCCTTTACTCTGACCAGACACAGATAGAGAGCATGAATGTGTTCACAAGACTGAGGTCGCTTATCCCAATTACAACCAGAAGTGCCTTTTAATCTTAAAGGAATGTTCTGGGTTCAATACAAGTCAAGCTCTATGGACAGCATCTATTGATTTACAACAGAAAATGATTCAACTCATCTTTCATGACTCAAAAAACATGAAATCAATGTTGTTATTGTTAAATAAAATGAAAATGATTAAAAATGGGTTTAATTCATTAAAATAAATATATCTATTTTTAAATTTTATTTCATATTAGATGAAAAACTTAATTCACTTAAACTTTAACAAAATGTTGTCTATCTATAATTTTTTTTAAATTACTAAAACATAAACTGAAAATATAAAAATAAAAGCATCAAGTAGTAATAAATATTATAATTGTATATGAATAATACAGTTCTAATAAGTAAAAAACAACGCCCCTTTTTATTTTCTTAATGCACATTGTAAAATAAATTGTCATGATTATATGTCGCAATTGTGAGACACAAGGTTGCAATTACCTTTCTTTTTTTAATAATTTGAGGTGGAAACAGACTTCCATTCTATATTTGTGTTATTTCATATGTTCTCTAGAATGAGAATATCAGATGCTCCCAATAATAACACTTACAGCTGACAAGTAACATTTCAACTGTGACTCTCTAGCTGCTGTTATTAGCATTTTACTAGTTGAGATAATAAAATATACAGCGCTTCCTCAGGTGCTTCCTGATAGCAGATGGAGCAGCCTGCAGATCACACCTAAAACCTGATAACTAGTTTAATCAAGTAGAATGGCATTCATTTTCAGTGGCTCCCACACACAGAGTTTGCGTTGCGTTTGTTTCTTTTCCTTTCCTGCTTTTGTTGATGCAGCATTTTTCCCTTTGGCCAAAGTCAATGAGGCTTTTATTCAATCCAAGGTGAACATCTGGCTCCAATTAAAGCCTCTCCTTGCTAGTCCCCCCCATAGCGTCACTTTCCCACTCCCTCTACTCTTTCCTCAGCATCCCGCCCTCAAAACCTCAGCCTCCTCTCCGTGTCATGTGTCCTGTGGCTGCATCTGTATGTGGATCTCAATGCTGAGGAACATGGAGCGTCTGACTGCTGTGTGGAGTTTGGGGTTTCTTCTGTCTCTGAGTTTTGGAGGGGTCTTGTGTCAAACCACCAACTACACCAGGTGCGCGGTAGGGCTGTGGATGAGGATAAGCTGAGCATGCAAGTCAAAACAGCTCTTTAAATAACCTTTTTTTACAAACCCTCATGAGTTTTTACTGCAGCAGCGGTTTAAACTTGCTAGCTTGCACATCTTTTTAAGTGTTTATTTATGGTAGTAAGTGTCATTTTTGACTCAAACACATGGAGAGTGTATGTATGTATTCTCATGAATATTGATTATAGACTGATGAAGGGTTGCAGTACTTGGGTTAGTGTATTTTCAGGGTGAATCAGGTCCAGCTTTCCTTTGCAGGGAGTGTCATTGCTTTTACTGAAGAAAACAGATGGATCATTTGTTAAATAATGACTAGACTGAGCGATCTGACCAACATCCTTTGGGCAGAAATTCTGGAAAACGTTTTATGCTATTTAGGCTGTTGTTGTTGCAGAAATAATTCATATGACTTTGTCTTTGTTGGAGAAATTTTGTAGAATGTTTGTGCTGCTCTTTTGCATACAATAAAAGTACCCGAAGTAGCCAAAAAAAACAACAACAACTTAGTTTAAGCTTTTGGGTGTACTGTCCCTTTAAATGTGTTGATTTATTTATAAAACTAAAACATGTTTATGCATAATTTATTTCTAATTGGTTGTGACATTTGTAAGTAGCTCTAATTTTCTATGTATGACAAATCAGTATTATTTACTTCCTCATTTTTATTAACACAGTAAATATTTGAAAAGGTCACTGAAATTATACCATGCAGTAAACAGACTCATAATTTAAAGTACAACAAAACTACAGTCCAACTGCTCTTTTGCAACACTAACGTAAAGCTACTTAAATTAGACAATATCTTTTTAATATAACTATATGATGATGTACATCACTTCACATCATTTACATCACTTGTGCATTTTTTCTGGCACAAAAACAAAAGTTTTTACAAAATGATTAACATCTTAATTTGGGTGACAACATTAAACTTGTATAGTTACACTAAATTATAAAAAATATAATTTATATAACTTAGTAATATAAAATGTACTAATGAATATTTTGCTATTAAAATGCAGTAATACACAGAAATCCAGTGTTTAATTATGCAGTGTTGAGTTGAAATTGAATGTATAGCAATACGTAGGCTATGTTTTGCTAAATTATATTATTACGGTCATTTTAAAAGCCTCCCAACTTTCAAATCCGGTCAGATTTGTTCTTTATAGAATTTTGAAAGCACTTTCTTAATGATTTTGTAAATGTTTCTGTCATTTATCTAGTTTAATTTTGTCTGACTGAAATGCTTCACATGACATAAAAATGAAAGCTGTAAACATTGACATTTTATTTATGCAGTGAATAATTACAACATTGTAAAACAGTCTTTAATAGTTTTTGGTTGGAAAATACAGTATTCTCAGCCCGGATGCCTCCCATAACTCAGTTTTGGAGTTCTGTGCATCTGTTTGTACTTTGTGGAATTATGTCTCCTGCAAACTATGTCTTGGTCAAGCTTTTGACTCACCTCTCAAAAGCTGTGTTTATTGTGCAATATAAACACATTCAGTATTTCCTCATAGTCACCAGAAATCCTTCTCTTTCTCTCTTTCTCTCTTCCTCACTCTCCCAGGCCTGTGTTTAACTGTGGCGGTGATCTGGTTGGAGACTCAGGCTTTGTGGGCAGTGAAGGATTCCCATCGTTCTACAAACCCAACAACAAATGTACCTGGTACATCACAGTGAGTTCACTTTGAGTTCACACTCCACACACTCGGGATGTCGTATCCCGGAATAAAAGCCTTTAAGTATCTCTGTCTCTTTCTACTAGGTTCCAGAGGGCAATGTGGTCATGCTGTCCTTCAGGATTTTTGACCTGGAGGCGGATCCTCTCTGCCGCTACGACTATGTGGATGTGTATAACGGACACTCTAACATGGTACAGAAGCTTGGGCGTTTCTGTGGAACATTCCGGCCTGGAGCTCTCATTTCCACATCCAACACCATGATGGTAGAGATGGTATCAGATTCAGGAACAGGAGGAAGAGGGTTCCTGGCCAACTTCAATGGAGGAAAGCCACATATGAATGGTGAAATCAAACATATCAACTACTAAACATCAAACGTGTTGTGATTGACTCTGGTTCTGTCAGCATTTTCATTTTTTAGTGTGGACAGAGAAAATACTTGATTCTGGAAACTTCTCGTTTTGACTTTTCTTGAGCTTATTATGCATATTAGAAAGTGAATATTTGTTGCCTCGATTGTCTTTCTTTTCTCTGAAATGATTTGTTCTTTCTTTCAGAGCACCAGTTTTGTGGCGGGAAGCTCACAAAGTCTCAGGGCACAATCAAAACTCCCAATTGGCCGGAGAAAAATTATCCAGTGGGCATCAGCTGTTCCTGGCTTATAACAGTGGAGCCGGAAATGGTCAGGAGAAAACATAACCCTACAGTTCTGATCGTTTTCAGTTAATATTTCAACACTGAATAGGTGGCGGCACGCCAGACATTTTTTGCAGCCTGTTCATTAAATGATAAGAAACAAGCCTGTCGGGAAACATGGCTTTTCTTTGCTTGATTCTGGGACAGTTTCCAATATATTATATTATGTTAGATAACAACTGTTATCAACACAAGTTAGCAACACTAACTTAAAGCTACTTAAAAGTGACAATATTTATTTCATTTAACTATATGATGATGTAATTTATATCACTTGTGCATTTTTCTGGTTAACATCTTAATTTGGGTGACAACATCAAACTTGTATATTTACACAAAATTATTTAAAAAAAAATCTGATTTATATAACTTATATTAAATGTACTAATTAATATTTTGCTATTAAAATGCAGTAATACACAAAAATCCAGTGTTTATATTATGCAGCTAAAATTGAACATCTGTCCTATATATAGCAATATGATGTAGGCCTAGGCTATGTTTAGCTAAATAATATTATTACGTTCCTTTTAAAAGCCTCCCAACTTTTAAAACCGGTCAGATTGGTTCTTTATGGAATTTTGAAAGCACTTTCTTATTGATTTTGTAAATGTTTCAGTCATTTAACTAGTCATTAAAGAAACAAACCTTTCAGGAAACATGACTTTTCTTTGCTTGAATCTGGGGTATTTTCCAATATATTATATTATTTTATATAACTGTTTCCCAGAATACGAATATTTATGTTGTGTTGTTGAACTCTGTGCCAATACCATCCCCCTTTTTAAGGAAGAAAAAAACTGATTAAATGTGAGATTTCGGAGTTTTGTGTTTTAGGTGATTGAGATGAAGTTTGACAAGTTTGATTTGGAGTCTGACACATACTGCCGCTTCGACTATGTGGCGTTCTTTAACGGAGGAGAGAAAGACGATTCGAGACGCATCGGAAAATACTGCGGAGACTCTGCGCCTCAGTCAGTAGTCACAATCATGTCTTTGACTGCCATTTTATTATTTATATCATATGTTTTAAACTGAACCAAAATGTTTTTGTTGCATTCATCCCTGTTTTTTGTGTCTCATCTGCAGGAACATTATTACCAATAGCAATGTGCTGTTGGTGCAGTTTGTATCTGACCTTAGCGTGACTTCAGATGGATTCATGGCTTCATACACTAGCATCCCACGTGACCTCCGTACTTCGACTACAGGTGGCGATGTTGCGTCAAAACCCCGTCTCACCCCGGGCAAACCGGTGAAACCTGTGGTCTTCACAACAGAAGCAACAACTACAACTACAACTACAGAACAGCCAATGCGACGACCCAAACCCGTTAGACCCTTTAAACCTGTGAGACGTCCAGTCAGTAAACCAGAGCCAGATGAATCCGGACCAGGTGAGGAAGAGATAAGAGGAACACATGATGCTGGTTATGGTTGATGATAACTTGTTAGACATTGTTGAATGTCTTTTTCAGCCACAGACACGAACCCACTGTGTGCAAAGGCATGTAAAAGAGACAGAACCATCAAGACTAGTTTCTGTGCTAGTGAATTTGGTAAGTCATTACCTACACTGACAATGTGGTTCTAGAAGCACTGCAAGTAAATGTTATAGTTAATTACAAAGAAACAACAAGTACACATTTAATTAAATAATACATTTCTGGGTAGAAAGATTGAAATTGTATTTTCTTGTTTTATTAGCTAATAACTATTAACAACTTTTAAAACATTTATTAATATTATTGTTGAAAACGTTTGTTTGTACCGCTTAAAGGGGTCATATGATGCGATTTCAATTTTTCCTTTCTCTTTGGAGTGTTTCAAGCTCTTGGTGCATAAAGAAGATCTGTAAAGTTGCAAAGACTAAAGTCTCAAATCCAAAGAGATATTCTTTATAAAAGTTAAAAGTCAGCCACGCCTACCTAAAACGGCTCGTTCTAACACGCCCCCACATATCTACATCACTATGTGGGAAGATTTGCATAACGCCGCCCAAATGTGCACGCAAAGAAAGAAGGAGTAACTTTTATTCTCACTGAAGTATTGTTGCCGAGGCCGCCATGTCGTGAAGGCGCTGTGTGCTTCGTTGTGAAAGCGAAACTACTTTGTTTGGTCTTCCAAAAGACAATGATATCTGCTTCGTCATACCTGGAGCTGATCCGTGCTGATCGCTGAGGAAATACTTCAACTTAGCGCTGTGGATCGCCGGATCG